>NW_018742746.1:0-26594 GCF_001683475.1 Chenopodium quinoa | reverse complement strand
CTTTGTTTGAATGTGATTGATTTTATTTGATTAAATTAGCTTTGTTTTGAATGTGATTGACTTTCATTTGAATCAATTAGCTTTGTTTAATGCATTTGACTTTCATTTAATTCAAAAAGCTTTGTTTGAATGTGTTTGACTTTAATTTGATTCAAATAGCTTTGTTTGAATGATTTTGACTTTCACTTGATTTAATACCTTTTTTGAATGCGTTTGACTTTCATCTGATTCAAATAGCATTTCTTGAATGTGTTTGACTTTCATTTGGTTCAAATAGCTTTGTTTAAATGTGTTTGACTTTCATTTGATTCAATTAGCTTTGCTTGAATGTGGTTAACTTTCAATTGAGTCAATTTGCTTTGTTGAATGCATTTGACTTTCATTTGATTCAAAAAGTTTTGTTTGACTGTCATATGATTCAATTAGCCTCGTTGAATGCATTTGACAATCATTTGATTCAAAAAGCTTTGTTTGAATTCTTTGGACTTTTACTTGATTCAATTAGCTTTTTTCAAAGCATTTGACTTTCATATGATTTAATTAGCTTTGTTTGAATGTTTTTGACTTTCATTTGATGCAATTAGCTTTGTCTGAATGTGTTTGACTTTCGTTTGATTTAATTATCTTTTTTGAATGCATTTGACTTTCATTTGATTCAGATAGCATTGTTTGAATGTGTTTGACTTTCATTTGATTCAAATAGCTTTGTTTGAATGTGTTTGCCTTCCATTGGATTTAATTAGCTTTGTTTGAATGTGGTTGACTTTTAATTGATTCAATTTGATCTGTTGAATGCATTTGACTTTCATTTGATTCAAAAAGATTTGTTTGAATGTGTTTGACTTTCATATGATTCAATTAGTATCGTTGAATGCATTTGACAATCATTTGATTCAAAAAGCTATGTGTTTGACTTTCACTTGATTCAATTAGCTTTTTTGAAATCATTTGACTTTCTTTTGATTCAAAAAGCTTTGTTTGAATGTGTTTGATTTTCACTTGATTTAATATGCTTTGTTTGAATGTGGTTAACTTTCATTTGATTCAATTAGCTTTGTTTGAATGTGGTTGACTTTCATTTGATTCAATTAGGTTTGTTAGAATGCCATTGACTTTCGTTTGATTTAATTAGGTTTGTTAGAATGCCATTGACTTTCATTTGATTCAATTAGCTTTGTTGAATGCATATGACTTTCATTTGATTCAAAAAGCTTTGTTTGAATGTGTTTGACTCTCATTTGATTCAATTAGCATCGTTGAACGCATTTGACAGTCATTTGATTCAAAAAGCTTTGTTTGAATTACCTAGACTTTCACTTGATTCAATTAGCTTTTTTGAATGGATTTAACTTTCATTTGATTTAAAAAGCTTTGTTTAAATGTGTTTGACTTTCACTTGATTTAATTACTTTTTTTTAATTGCATTTGACTTTCAGTTGATTCAAAAGATTTGTTTGAATGTGCTTGACTTTCATATGATTCAATTAGCATCGTTGAATGGATTTGACAATCATTTGATTCAAAAAGCTTTGTTTGACTTTCACTTGATTCAAATCGCTATTTTGAATGCATTTGAATTTCATTTGATTGAAAAAGCTTTGTTTGAATGTGTTTGATTTTTATTTGATTAAATTAGCTTTGTTTGAATGTGATTGACTTTCATTTGAATCAATTAGCTTTGTTTAATGCATTTGACTTTCATTTAATTCAAAAAGCTTTGTTTGAATGTGTTTGACTTTAATTTGATTCAAATAGCTTTGTTTGAATGATTTTGACTTTCACTTGATTTAAATACCTTTTTTGAATGCGTTTGACTTTCATCTGATTCAAATAGCATTTCTTGAATGTGTTTGACTTTCATTTGGTTCAAATAGCTTTGTTTAAATGTGTTTGACTTTCATTTGATTCAATTAGCTTTGCTTGAATGTGGTTAACTTTCAATTGAGTCAATTTGCTTTGTTGAATGCATTTGACTTTCATTTGATTCAAAAAGTTTTGTTTGACTGTCATATGATTCAATTAGCCTCGTTGAATGCATTTGACAATCATTTGATTCAAAAAGCTTTGTTTGAATTCTTTGGACTTTTACTTGATTCAATTAGCTTTTTTAAAGCATTTGACTTTCATATGATTTAATTAGCTTTGTTTGAATGTTTTTGACTTTCATTTGATGCAATTAGCTTTGTCTGAATGTGTTTGACTTTCGTTTGATTTAATTATCTTTTTTGAATGCATTTGACTTTCATTTGATTCAGATAGCATTGTTTGAATGTGTTTGACTTTCATTTGATTCAAATAGCTTTGTTTGAATGTGTTTGCCTTCCATTGGATTTAATTAGCTTTGTTTGAATGTGGTTGACTTTTAATTGATTCAATTTGATCTGTTGAATGCATTTGACTTTCATTTGATTCAAAAAGATTTGTTTGAATGTGTTTGACTTTCATATGATTCAATTAGTATCGTTGAATGCATTTGACAATCATTTGATTCAAAAAGCTATGTTTGAATTTGTTTGACTTTCACTTGATTCAATTAGCTTTTTTGAAATCATTTGACTTTCTTTTGATTCAAAAAGCTTTGTTTGAATGTGTTTGATTTTCACTTGATTTAATATGCTTTGTTTGAATGTGGTTAACTTTCATTTGATTCAATTAGCTTTGTTTGAATGTGGTTGACTTTCATTTGATTCAATTAGGTTTGTTAGAATGCCATTGACTTTCGTTTGATTTAATTAGGTTTGTTAGAATGCCATTGACTTTCATTTGATTCAATTAGCTTTGTTGAATGCATATGACTTTCATTTGATTCAAAAAGCTTTGTTTGAATGTGTTTGACTCTCATTTGATTCAATTAGCATCGTTGAACGCATTTGACAGTCATTTGATTCAAAAAGCTTTGTTTGAATTACCTAGACTTTCACTTGATTCAATTAGCTTTTTTGAATGGATTTAACTTTCATTTGATTTAAAAAGCTTTGTTTAAATGTGTTTGACTTTCACTTGATTTAATTACTTTTTTTTAATTGCATTTGACTTTCAGTTGATTCAAAAAGATTTGTTTGAATGTGCTTGACTTTCATATGATTCAATTAGCATCGTTGAACGGATTTGACAATCATTTGATTCAAAAAGCTTTGTTTGACTTTCACTTGATTCAAATCGCTATTTTGAATGCATTTGAATTTCATTTGATTGAAAAAGCTTTGTTTGAATGTGTTTGATTTTTATTTGATTAAATTAGCTTTGTTTGAATGTGATTGACTTTCATTTGAATCAATTAGCTTTGTTTAATGCATTTGACTTTCATTTAATTCAAAAAGCTTTGTTTGAATGTGTTTGACTTTAATTTGATTCAAATAGCTTTGTTTGAATGATTTTGACTTTCACTTGATTTAAATACCTTTTTTGAATGCGTTTGACTTTCATCTGATTCAAATAGCATTTCTTGAATGTGTTTGACTTTCATTTGGTTCAAATAGCTTTGTTTAAATGTGTTTGACTTTCATTTGATTCAATTAGCTTTGCTTGAATGTGGTTAACTTTCAATTGAGTCAATTTGCTTTGTTGAATGCATTTGACTTTCATTTGATTCAAAAAGTTTTGTTTGACTGTCATATGATTCAATTAGCCTCGTTGAATGCATTTGACAATCATTTGATTCAAAAAGCTTTGTTTGAATTCTTTGGACTTTTACTTGATTCAATTAGCTTTTTTCAAAGCATTTGACTTTCATATGATTTAATTAGCTTTGTTTGAATGTTTTTGACTTTCATTTGATGCAATTAGCTTTGTCTGAATGTGTTTGACTTTCGTTTGATTTAATTATCTTTTTTGAATGCATTTGACTTTCATTTGATTCAGATAGCATTGTTTGAATGTGTTTGACTTTCATTTGATTCAAATAGCTTTGTTTGAATGTGTTTGCCTTCCATTGGATTTAATTAGCTTTGTTTGAATGTGGTTGACTTTTAATTGATTCAATTTGATCTGTTGAATGCATTTGACTTTCATTTGATTCAAAAAGATTTGTTTGAATGTGTTTGACTTTCATATGATTCAATTAGTATCGTTGAATGCATTTGACAATCATTTGATTCAAAAAGCTATGTTTGAATTTGTTTGACTTTCACTTGATTCAATTAGCTTTTTTGAAATCATTTGACTTTCTTTTGATTCAAAAAGCTTTGTTTGAATGTGTTTGATTTTCACTTGATTTAAATGCTTTGTTTGAATGTGGTTAACTTTCATTTGATTCAATTAGCTTTGTTTGAATGTGGTTGACTTTCATTTGATTCAATTAGGTTTGTTAGAATGCCATTGACTTTCGTTTGATTTAATTAGGTTTGTTAGAATGCCATTGACTTTCATTTGATTCAATTAGCTTTGTTGAATGCATATGACTTTCATTTGATTCAAAAAGCTTTGTTTGAATGTGTTTGACTCTCATTTGATTCAATTAGCATCGTTGAACGCATTTGACAGTCATTTGATTCAAAAAGCTTTGTTTGAATTACCTAGACTTTCACTTGATTCAATTAGCTTTTTTGAATGGATTTAACTTTCATTTGATTTAAAAAGCTTTGTTTAAATGTGTTTGACTTTCACTTGATTTAATTACTTTTTTTTAATTGCATTTGACTTTCAGTTGATTCAAAAAGATTTGTTTGAATGTGCTTGACTTTCATATGATTCAATTAGCATCGTTGAATGGATTTGACAATCATTTGATTCAAAAAGCTTTGTTTGACTTTCACTTGATTCAAATCGCTATTTTGAATGCATTTGAATTTCATTTGATTGAAAAAGCTTTGTTTGAATGTGTTTGATTTTTATTTGATTAAATTAGCTTTGTTTGAATGTGATTGACTTTCATTTGAATCAATTAGCTTTGTTTAATGCATTTGACTTTCATTTAATTCAAAAAGCTTTGTTTGAATGTGTTTGACTTTAATTTGATTCAAATAGCTTTGTTTGAATGATTTTGACTTTCACTTGATTTAAATACCTTTTTTGAATGCGTTTGACTTTCATCTGATTCAAATAGCATTTCTTGAATGTGTTTGACTTTCATTTGGTTCAAATAGCTTTGTTTAAATGTGTTTGACTTTCATTTGATTCAATTAGCTTTGCTTGAATGTGGTTAACTTTCAATTGAGTCAATTTGCTTTGTTGAATGCATTTGACTTTCATTTGATTCAAAAAGTTTTGTTTGACTGTCATATGATTCAATTAGCCTCGTTGAATGCATTTGACAATCATTTGATTCAAAAAGCTTTGTTTGAATTCTTTGGACTTTTACTTGATTCAATTAGCTTTTTTCAAAGCATTTGACTTTCATATGATTTAATTAGCTTTGTTTGAATGTTTTTGACTTTCATTTGATGCAATTAGCTTTGTCTGAATGTGTTTGACTTTCGTTTGATTTAATTATCTTTTTTGAATGCATTTGACTTTCATTTGATTCAGATAGCATTGTTTGAATGTGTTTGACTTTCATTTGATTCAAATAGCTTTGTTTGAATGTGTTTGCCTTCCATTGGATTTAATTAGCTTTGTTTGAATGTGGTTGACTTTTAATTGATTCAATTTGATCTGTTGAATGCATTTGACTTTCATTTGATTCAAAAAGATTTGTTTGAATGTGTTTGACTTTCATATGATTCAATTAGTATCGTTGAATGCATTTGACAATCATTTGATTCAAAAAGCTATGTTTGAATTTGTTTGACTTTCACTTGATTCAATTAGCTTTTTTGAAATCATTTGACTTTCTTTTGATTCAAAAAGCTTTGTTTGAATGTGTTTGATTTTCACTTGATTTAATATGCTTTGTTTGAATGTGGTTAACTTTCATTTGATTCAATTAGCTTTGTTTGAATGTGGTTGACTTTCATTTGATTCAATTAGGTTTGTTAGAATGCCATTGACTTTCGTTTGATTTAATTAGGTTTGTTAGAATGCCATTGACTTTCATTTGATTCAATTAGCTTTGTTGAATGCATATGACTTTCATTTGATTCAAAAAGCTTTGTTTGAATGTGTTTGACTCTCATTTGATTCAATTAGCATCGTTGAACGCATTTGACAGTCATTTGATTCAAAAAGCTTTGTTTGAATTACCTAGACTTTCACTTGATTCAATTAGCTTTTTTGAATGGATTTAACTTTCATTTGATTTAAAAAGCTTTGTTTAAATGTGTTTGACTTTCACTTGATTTAATTACTTTTTTTTAATTGCATTTGACTTTCAGTTGATTCAAAAAGATTTGTTTGAATGTGCTTGACTTTCATATGATTCAATTAGCATCGTTGAACGGATTTGACAATCATTTGATTCAAAAAGCTTTGTTTGACTTTCACTTGATTCAAATCGCTATTTTGAATGCATTTGAATTTCATTTGATTGAAAAAGCTTTGTTTGAATGTGTTTGATTTTTATTTGATTAAATTAGCTTTGTTTGAATGTGATTGACTTTCATTTGAATCAATTAGCTTTGTTTAATGCATTTGACTTTCATTTAATTCAAAAAGCTTTGTTTGAATGTGTTTGACTTTAATTTGATTCAAATAGCTTTGTTTGAATGATTTTGACTTTCACTTGATTTAAATACCTTTTTTGAATGCGTTTGACTTTCATCTGATTCAAATAGCATTTCTTGAATGTGTTTGACTTTCATTTGGTTCAAATAGCTTTGTTTAAATGTGTTTGACTTTCATTTGATTCAATTAGCTTTGCTTGAATGTGGTTAACTTTCAATTGAGTCAATTTGCTTTGTTGAATGCATTTGACTTTCATTTGATTCAAAAAGTTTTGTTTGACTGTCATATGATTCAATTAGCCTCGTTGAATGCATTTGACAATCATTTGATTCAAAAAGCTTTGTTTGAATTCTTTGGACTTTTACTTGATTCAATTAGCTTTTTTCAAAGCATTTGACTTTCATATGATTTAATTAGCTTTGTTTGAATGTTTTTGACTTTCATTTGATGCAATTAGCTTTGTCTGAATGTGTTTGACTTTCGTTTGATTTAATTATCTTTTTTGAATGCATTTGACTTTCATTTGATTCAGATAGCATTGTTTGAATGTGTTTGACTTTCATTTGATTCAAATAGCTTTGTTTGAATGTGTTTGCCTTCCATTGGATTTAATTAGCTTTGTTTGAATGTGGTTGACTTTTAATTGATTCAATTTGATCTGTTGAATGCATTTGACTTTCATTTGATTCAAAAAGCTTTGTTTGAATGTGTTTGACTCTCATTTGATTCAATTAGCATCGTTGAACGCATTTGACAGTCATTTGATTCAAAAAGCTTTGTTTGAATTACCTAGACTTTCACTTGATTCAATTAGCTTTTTTGAATGGATTTAACTTTCATTTGATTTAAAAAGCTTTGTTTAAATGTGTTTGACTTTCACTTGATTTAATTACTTTTTTTTAATTGCATTTGACTTTCAGTTGATTCAAAAAGATTTGTTTGAATGTGCTTGACTTTCATATGATTCAATTAGCATCGTTGAATGGATTTGACAATCATTTGATTCAAAAAGCTTTGTTTGACTTTCACTTGATTCAAATCGCTATTTTGAATGCATTTGAATTTCATTTGATTGAAAAAGCTTTGTTTGAATGTGTTTGATTTTTATTTGATTAAATTAGCTTTGTTTGAATGTGATTGACTTTCATTTGAATCAATTAGCTTTGTTTAATGCATTTGACTTTCATTTAATTCAAAAAGCTTTGTTTGAATGTGTTTGACTTTAATTTGATTCAAATAGCTTTGTTTGAATGATTTTGACTTTCACTTGATTTAAATACCTTTTTTGAATGCGTTTGACTTTCATCTGATTCAAATAGCATTTCTTGAATGTGTTTGACTTTCATTTGGTTCAAATAGCTTTGTTTAAATGTGTTTGACTTTCATTTGATTCAATTAGCTTTGCTTGAATGTGGTTAACTTTCAATTGAGTCAATTTGCTTTGTTGAATGCATTTGACTTTCATTTGATTCAAAAAAGTTTTGTTTGACTGTCATATGATTCAATTAGCCTCGTTGAATGCATTTGACAATCATTTGATTCAAAAAGCTTTGTTTGAATTCTTTACTTGATTCAATTAGCTTTTTTGAAAGCATTTGACTTTCATATGATTTAATTAGCTTTGTTTGAATGTTTTTGACTTTCATTTGATGCAATTAGCTTTGTCTGAATGTGTTTGACTTTCGTTTGATTTAATTATCTTTTTTGAATGCATTTGACTTTCATTTGATTCAGATAGCATTGTTTGAATGTGTTTGACTTTCATTTGATTCAAATAGCTTTGTTTGAATGTGTTTGCCTTCCATTGGATTTAATTAGCTTTGTTTGAATGTGGTTGACTTTTAATTGATTCAATTTGATCTGTTGAATGCATTTGACTTTCATTTGATTCAAAAAGATTTGTTTGAATGTGTTTGACTTTCATATGATTCAATTAGTATCGTTGAATGCATTTGACAATCATTTGATTCAAAAAGCTATTTTGAATTTGACTTTCACTTGATTCAATTAGCTTTTTTGAAATCATTTGACTTTCTTTTGATTCAAAAAGCTTTGTTTGAATGTGTTTGATTTTCACTTGATTTAATATGCTTTGTTTGAATGTGGTTAACTTTCATTTGATTCAATTAGCTTTGTTTGAATGTGGTTGACTTTCATTTGATTCAATTAGGTTTGTTAGAATGCCATTGACTTTCGTTTGATTTAATTAGGTTTGTTAGAATGCCATTGACTTTCATTTGATTCAATTAGCTTTGTTGAATGCATATGACTTTCATTTGATTCAAAAAGCTTTGTTTGAATGTGTTTGACTCTCATTTGATTCAATTAGCATCGTTGAACGCATTTGACAGTCATTTGATTCAAAAAGCTTTGTTTGAATTACCTAGACTTTCACTTGATTCAATTAGCTTTTTTGAATGGATTTAACTTTCATTTGATTTAAAAAGCTTTGTTTAAATGTGTTTGACTTTCACTTGATTTAATTACTTTTTTTTAATTGCATTTGACTTTCAGTTGATTCAAAAAGATTTGTTTGAATGTGCTTGACTTTCATATGATTCAATTAGCATCGTTGAATGGATTTGACAATCATTTGATTCAAAAAGCTTTGTTTGACTTTCACTTGATTCAAATCGCTATTTTGAATGCATTTGAATTTCATTTGATTGAAAAAGCTTTGTTTGAATGTGTTTGATTTTTATTTGATTAAATTAGCTTTGTTTGAATGTGATTGACTTTCATTTGAATCAATTAGCTTTGTTTAATGCATTTGACTTTCATTTAATTCAAAAAGCTTTGTTTGAATGTGTTTGACTTTAATTTGATTCAAATAGCTTTGTTTGAATGATTTTGACTTTCACTTGATTTAAATACCTTTTTTGAATGCGTTTGACTTTCATCTGATTCAAATAGCATTTCTTGAATGTGTTTGACTTTCATTTGGTTCAAATAGCTTTGTTTAAATGTGTTTGACTTTCATTTGATTCAATTAGCTTTGCTTGAATGTGGTTAACTTTCAATTGAGTCAATTTGCTTTGTTGAATGCATTTGACTTTCATTTGATTCAAAAAGTTTTGTTTGACTGTCATATGATTCAATTAGCCTCGTTGAATGCATTTGACAATCATTTGATTCAAAAAGCTTTGTTTGAATTCTTTGGACTTTTACTTGATTCAATTAGCTTTTTTCAAAGCATTTGACTTTCATATGATTTAATTAGCTTTGTTTGAATGTTTTTGACTTTCATTTGATGCAATTAGCTTTGTCTGAATGTGTTTGACTTTCGTTTGATTTAATTATCTTTTTTGAATGCATTTGACTTTCATTTGATTCAGATAGCATTGTTTGAATGTGTTTGACTTTCATTTGATTCAAATAGCTTTGTTTGAATGTGTTTGCCTTCCATTGGATTTAATTAGCTTTGTTTGAATGTGGTTGACTTTTAATTGATTCAATTTGATCTGTTGAATGCATTTGACTTTCATTTGATTCAAAAAGATTTGTTTGAATGTGTTTGACTTTCATATGATTCAATTAGTATCGTTGAATGCATTTGACAATCATTTGATTCAAAAAGCTATGTTTGAATTTGTTTGACTTTCACTTGATTCAATTAGCTTTTTTGAAATCATTTGACTTTCTTTTGATTCAAAAAGCTTTGTTTGAATGTGTTTGATTTTCACTTGATTTAATATGCTTTGTTTGAATGTGGTTAACTTTCATTTGATTCAATTAGCTTTGTTTGAATGTGGTTGACTTTCATTTGATTCAATTAGGTTTGTTAGAATGCCATTGACTTTCGTTTGATTTAATTAGGTTTGTTAGAATGCCATTGACTTTCATTTGATTCAATTAGCTTTGTTGAATGCATATGACTTTCATTTGATTCAAAAAGCTTTGTTTGAATGTGTTTGACTCTCATTTGATTCAATTAGCATCGTTGAACGCATTTGACAGTCATTTGATTCAAAAAGCTTTGTTTGAATTACCTAGACTTTCACTTGATTCAATTAGCTTTTTTGAATGGATTTAACTTTCATTTGATTTAAAAAGCTTTGTTTAAATGTGTTTGACTTTCACTTGATTTAATTACTTTTTTTTAATTGCATTTGACTTTCAGTTGATTCAAAAAGATTTGTTTGAATGTGCTTGACTTTCATATGATTCAATTAGCATCGTTGAATGGATTTGACAATCATTTGATTCAAAAAGCTTTGTTTGACTTTCACTTGATTCAAATCGCTATTTTGAATGCATTTGAATTTCATTTGATTGAAAAAGCTTTGTTTGAATGTGTTTGATTTTTATTTGATTAAATTAGCTTTGTTTGAATGTGATTGACTTTCATTTGAATCAATTAGCTTTGTTTAATGCATTTGACTTTCATTTAATTCAAAAAGCTTTGTTTGAATGTGTTTGACTTTAATTTGATTCAAATAGCTTTGTTTGAATGATTTTGACTTTCACTTGATTTAAATACCTTTTTTGAATGCGTTTGACTTTCATCTGATTCAAATAGCATTTCTTGAATGTGTTTGACTTTCATTTGGTTCAAATAGCTTTGTTTAAATGTGTTTGACTTTCATTTGATTCAATTAGCTTTGCTTGAATGTGGTTAACTTTCAATTGAGTCAATTTGCTTTGTTGAATGCATTTGACTTTCATTTGATTCAAAAAGTTTTGTTTGACTGTCATATGATTCAATTAGCCTCGTTGAATGCATTTGACAATCATTTGATTCAAAAAGCTTTGTTTTTTTTGGACTTTTACTTGATTCAATTAGCTTTTTTCAAAGCATTTGACTTTCATATGATTTAATTAGCTTTGTTTGAATGTTTTTGACTTTCATTTGATGCAATTAGCTTTGTCTGAATGTGTTTGACTTTCGTTTGATTTAATTATCTTTTTTGAATGCATTTGACTTTCATTTGATTCAGATAGCATTGTTTGAATGTGTTTGACTTTCATTTGATTCAAATAGCTTTGTTTGAATGTGTTTGCCTTCCATTGGATTTAATTAGCTTTGTTTGAATGTGGTTGACTTTTAATTGATTCAATTTGATCTGTTGAATGCATTTGACTTTCATTTGATTCAAAAAGATTTGTTTGAATGTGTTTGACTTTCATATGATTCAATTAGTATCGTTGAATGCATTTGACAATCATTTGATTCAAAAAGCTTTGTTTGTTTGACTTTCACTTGATTCAATTAGCTTTTTTGAAATCATTTGACTTTCTTTTGATTCAAAAAGCTTTGTTTGAATGTGTTTGATTTTCACTTGATTTAATATGCTTTGTTTGAATGTGGTTAACTTTCATTTGATTCAATTAGCTTTGTTTGAATGTGGTTGACTTTCATTTGATTCAATTAGGTTTGTTAGAATGCCATTGACTTTCGTTTGATTTAATTAGGTTTGTTAGAATGCCATTGACTTTCATTTGATTCAATTAGCTTTGTTGAATGCATATGACTTTCATTTGATTCAAAAAGCTTTGTTTGAATGTGTTTGACTCTCATTTGATTCAATTAGCATCGTTGAACGCATTTGACAGTCATTTGATTCAAAAAGCTTTGTTTGAATTACCTAGACTTTCACTTGATTCAATTAGCTTTTTTGAATGGATTTAACTTTCATTTGATTTAAAAAGCTTTGTTTAAATGTGTTTGACTTTCACTTGATTTAATTACTTTTTTTTAATTGCATTTGACTTTCAGTTGATTCAAAAAGATTTGTTTGAATGTGCTTGACTTTCATATGATTCAATTAGCATCGTTGAATGGATTTGACAATCATTTGATTCAAAAAGCTTTGTTTGACTTTCACTTGATTCAAATCGCTATTTTGAATGCATTTGAATTTCATTTGATTGAAAAAGCTTTGTTTGAATGTGTTTGATTTTTATTTGATTAAATTAGCTTTGTTTGAATGTGATTGACTTTCATTTGAATCAATTAGCTTTGTTTAATGCATTTGACTTTCATTTAATTCAAAAAGCTTTGTTTGAATGTGTTTGACTTTAATTTGATTCAAATAGCTTTGTTTGAATGATTTTGACTTTCACTTGATTTAAATACCTTTTTTGAATGCGTTTGACTTTCATCTGATTCAAATAGCATTTCTTGAATGTGTTTGACTTTCATTTGGTTCAAATAGCTTTGTTTAAATGTGTTTGACTTTCATTTGATTCAATTAGCTTTGCTTGAATGTGGTTAACTTTCAATTGAGTCAATTTGCTTTGTTGAATGCATTTGACTTTCATTTGATTCAAAAAGTTTTGTTTGACTGTCATATGATTCAATTAGCCTCGTTGAATGCATTTGACAATCATTTGATTCAAAAAGCTTTGTTTGAATTCTTTGGACTTTTACTTGATTCAATTAGCTTTTTTCAAAGCATTTGACTTTCATATGATTTAATTAGCTTTGTTTGAATGTTTTTGACTTTCATTTGATGCAATTAGCTTTGTCTGAATGTGTTTGACTTTCGTTTGATTTAATTATCTTTTTGAATGCATTTGACTTTCATTTGATTCAGATAGCATTGTTTGAATGTGTTTGACTTTCATTTGATTCAAATAGCTTTGTTTGAATGTGTTTGCCTTCCATTGGATTTAATTAGCTTTGTTTGAATGTGGTTGACTTTTAATTGATTCAATTTGATCTGTTGAATGCATTTGACTTTCATTTGATTCAAAAAGATTTGTTTGAATGTGTTTGACTTTCATATGATTCAATTAGTATCGTTGAATGCATTTGACAATCATTTGATTCAAAAAGCTATGTTTGAATTTGTTTGACTTTCACTTGATTCAATTAGCTTTTTTGAAATCATTTGACTTTCTTTTGATTCAAAAAGCTTTGTTTGAATGTGTTTGATTTTCACTTGATTTAATATGCTTTGTTTGAATGTGGTTAACTTTCATTTGATTCAATTAGCTTTGTTTGAATGTGGTTGACTTTCATTTGATTCAATTAGGTTTGTTAGAATGCCATTGACTTTCGTTTGATTTAATTAGGTTTGTTAGAATGCCATTGACTTTCATTTGATTCAATTAGCTTTGTTGAATGCATATGACTTTCATTTGATTCAAAAAGCTTTGTTTGAATGTGTTTGACTCTCATTTGATTCAATTAGCATCGTTGAACGCATTTGACAGTCATTTGATTCAAAAAGCTTTGTTTGAATTACCTAGACTTTCACTTGATTCAATTAGCTTTTTTGAATGGATTTAACTTTCATTTGATTTAAAAAGCTTTGTTTAAATGTGTTTGACTTTCACTTGATTTAATTACTTTTTTTTAATTGCATTTGACTTTCAGTTGATTCAAAAAGATTTGTTTGAATGTGCTTGACTTTCATATGATTCAATTAGCATCGTTGAATGGATTTGACAATCATTTGATTCAAAAAGCTTTGTTTGACTTTCACTTGATTCAAATCGCTATTTTGAATGCATTTGAATTTCATTTGATTGAAAAAGCTTTGTTTGAATGTGTTTGATTTTTATTTGATTAAATTAGCTTTGTTTGAATGTGATTGACTTTCATTTGAATCAATTAGCTTTGTTTAATGCATTTGACTTTCATTTAATTCAAAAAGCTTTGTTTGAATGTGTTTGACTTTAATTTGATTCAAATAGCTTTGTTTGAATGATTTTGACTTTCACTTGATTTAAATACCTTTTTTGAATGCGTTTGACTTTCATCTGATTCAAATAGCATTTCTTGAATGTGTTTGACTTTCATTTGGTTCAAATAGCTTTGTTTAAATGTGTTTGACTTTCATTTGATTCAATTAGCTTTGCTTGAATGTGGTTAACTTTCAATTGAGTCAATTTGCTTTGTTGAATGCATTTGACTTTCATTTGATTCAAAAAGTTTTGTTTGACTGTCATATGATTCAATTAGCCTCGTTGAATGCATTTGACAATCATTTGATTCAAAAAGCTTTGTTTGAATTCTTTGGACTTTTACTTGATTCAATTAGCTTTTTTCAAAGCATTTGACTTTCATATGATTTAATTAGCTTTGTTTGAATGTTTTTGACTTTCATTTGATGCAATTAGCTTTGTCTGAATGTGTTTGACTTTCGTTTGATTTAATTATCTTTTTTGAATGCATTTGACTTTCATTTGATTCAGATAGCATTGTTTGAATGTGTTTGACTTTCATTTGATTCAAATAGCTTTGTTTGAATGTGTTTGCCTTCCATTGGATTTAATTAGCTTTGTTTGAATGTGGTTGACTTTTAATTGATTCAATTTGATCTGTTGAATGCATTTGACTTTCATTTGATTCAAAAAGATTTGTTTGAATGTGTTTGACTTTCATATGATTCAATTAGTATCGTTGAATGCATTTGACAATCATTTGATTCAAAAAGCTATGTTTGAATTTGTTTGACTTTCACTTGATTCAATTAGCTTTTTTGAAATCATTTGACTTTCTTTTGATTCAAAAAGCTTTGTTTGAATGTGTTTGATTTTCACTTGATTTAATATGCTTTGTTTGAATGTGGTTAACTTTCATTTGATTCAATTAGCTTTGTTTGAATGTGGTTGACTTTCATTTGATTCAATTAGGTTTGTTAGAATGCCATTGACTTTCGTTTGATTTAATTAGGTTTGTTAGAATGCCATTGACTTTCATTTGATTCAATTAGCTTTGTTGAATGCATATGACTTTCATTTGATTCAAAAAGCTTTGTTTGAATGTGTTTGACTCTCATTTGATTCAATTAGCATCGTTGAACGCATTTGACAGTCATTTGATTCAAAAAGCTTTGTTTGAATTACCTAGACTTTCACTTGATTCAATTAGCTTTTTTGAATGGATTTAACTTTCATTTGATTTAAAAAGCTTTGTTTAAATGTGTTTGACTTTCACTTGATTTAATTACTTTTTTTTAATTGCATTTGACTTTCAGTTGATTCAAAAAGATTTGTTTGAATGTGCTTGACTTTCATATGATTCAATTAGCATCGTTGAACGGATTTGACAATCATTTGATTCAAAAAGCTTTGTTTGACTTTCACTTGATTCAAATCGCTATTTTGAATGCATTTGAATTTCATTTGATTGAAAAAGCTTTGTTTGAATGTGTTTGATTTTTATTTGATTAAATTAGCTTTGTTTGAATGTGATTGACTTTCATTTGAATCAATTAGCTTTGTTTAATGCATTTGACTTTCATTTAATTCAAAAAGCTTTGTTTGAATGTGTTTGACTTTAATTTGATTCAAATAGCTTTGTTTGAATGATTTTGACTTTCACTTGATTTAAATACCTTTTTTGAATGCGTTTGACTTTCATCTGATTCAAATAGCATTTCTTGAATGTGTTTGACTTTCATTTGGTTCAAATAGCTTTGTTTAAATGTGTTTGACTTTCATTTGATTCAATTAGCTTTGCTTGAATGTGGTTAACTTTCAATTGAGTCAATTTGCTTTGTTGAATGCATTTGACTTTCATTTGATTCAAAAAGTTTTGTTTGACTGTCATATGATTCAATTAGCCTCGTTGAATGCATTTGACAATCATTTGATTCAAAAAGCTTTGTTTGAATTCTTTGGACTTTTACTTGATTCAATTAGCTTTTTTCAAAGCATTTGACTTTCATATGATTTAATTAGCTTTGTTTGAATGTTTTTGACTTTCATTTGATGCAATTAGCTTTGTCTGAATGTGTTTGACTTTCGTTTGATTTAATTATCTTTTTTGAATGCATTTGACTTTCATTTGATTCAGATAGCATTGTTTGAATGTGTTTGACTTTCATTTGATTCAAATAGCTTTGTTTGAATGTGTTTGCCTTCCATTGGATTTAATTAGCTTTGTTTGAATGTGGTTGACTTTTAATTGATTCAATTTGATCTGTTGAATGCATTTGACTTTCATTTGATTCAAAAAGATTTGTTTGAATGTGTTTGACTTTCATATGATTCAATTAGTATCGTTGAATGCATTTGACAATCATTTGATTCAAAAAGCTATGTTTGAATTTGTTTGACTTTCACTTGATTCAATTAGCTTTTTTGAAATCATTTGACTTTCTTTTGATTCAAAAAGCTTTGTTTGAATGTGTTTGATTTTCACTTGATTTAATATGCTTTGTTTGAATGTGGTTAACTTTCATTTGATTCAATTAGCTTTGTTTGAATGTGGTTGACTTTCATTTGATTCAATTAGGTTTGTTAGAATGCCATTGACTTTCGTTTGATTTAATTAGGTTTGTTAGAATGCCATTGACTTTCATTTGATTCAATTAGCTTTGTTGAATGCATATGACTTTCATTTGATTCAAAAAGCTTTGTTTGAATGTGTTTGACTCTCATTTGATTCAATTAGCATCGTTGAACGCATTTGACAGTCATTTGATTCAAAAAGCTTTGTTTGAATTACCTAGACTTTCACTTGATTCAATTAGCTTTTTTGAATGGATTTAACTTTCATTTGATTTAAAAAGCTTTGTTTAAATGTGTTTGACTTTCACTTGATTTAATTACTTTTTTTTAATTGCATTTGACTTTCAGTTGATTCAAAAAGATTTGTTTGAATGTGCTTGACTTTCATATGATTCAATTAGCATCGTTGAATGGATTTGACAATCATTTGATTCAAAAAGCTTTGTTTGACTTTCACTTGATTCAAATCGCTATTTTGAATGCATTTGAATTTCATTTGATTGAAAAAGCTTTGTTTGAATGTGTTTGATTTTTATTTGATTAAATTAGCTTTGTTTGAATGTGATTGACTTTCATTTGAATCAATTAGCTTTGTTTAATGCATTTGACTTTCATTTAATTCAAAAAGCTTTGTTTGAATGTGTTTGACTTTAATTTGATTCAAATAGCTTTGTTTGAATGATTTTGACTTTCACTTGATTTAAATACCTTTTTTGAATGCGTTTGACTTTCATCTGATTCAAATAGCATTTCTTGAATGTGTTTGACTTTCATTTGGTTCAAATAGCTTTGTTTAAATGTGTTTGACTTTCATTTGATTCAATTAGCTTTGCTTGAATGTGGTTAACTTTCAATTGAGTCAATTTGCTTTGTTGAATGCATTTGACTTTCATTTGATTCAAAAAGTTTTGTTTGACTGTCATATGATTCAATTAGCCTCGTTGAATGCATTTGACAATCATTTGATTCAAAAAGCTTTGTTTGAATTCTTTGGACTTTTACTTGATTCAATTAGCTTTTTTCAAAGCATTTGACTTTCATATGATTTAATTAGCTTTGTTTGAATGTTTTTGACTTTCATTTGATGCAATTAGCTTTGTCTGAATGTGTTTGACTTTCGTTTGATTTAATTATCTTTTTTGAATGCATTTGACTTTCATTTGATTCAGATAGCATTGTTTGAATGTGTTTGACTTTCATTTGATTCAAATAGCTTTGTTTGAATGTGTTTGCCTTCCATTGGATTTAATTAGCTTTGTTTGAATGTGGTTGACTTTTAATTGATTCAATTTGATCTGTTGAATGCATTTGACTTTCATTTGATTCAAAAAGATTTGTTTGAATGTGTTTGACTTTCATATGATTCAATTAGTATCGTTGAATGCATTTGACAATCATTTGATTCAAAAAGCTATGTTTGAATTTGTTTGACTTTCACTTGATTCAATTAGCTTTTTTGAAATCATTTGACTTTCTTTTGATTCAAAAAGCTTTGTTTGAATGTGTTTGATTTTCACTTGATTTAATATGCTTTGTTTGAATGTGGTTAACTTTCATTTGATTCAATTAGCTTTGTTTGAATGTGGTTGACTTTCATTTGATTCAATTAGGTTTGTTAGAATGCCATTGACTTTCGTTTGATTTAATTAGGTTTGTTAGAATGCCATTGACTTTCATTTGATTCAATTAGCTTTGTTGAATGCATATGACTTTCATTTGATTCAAAAAGCTTTGTTTGAATGTGTTTGACTCTCATTTGATTCAATTAGCATCGTTGAACGCATTTGACAGTCATTTGATTCAAAAAGCTTTGTTTGAATTACCTAGACTTTCACTTGATTCAATTAGCTTTTTTGAATGGATTTAACTTTCATTTGATTTAAAAAGCTTTGTTTAAATGTGTTTGACTTTCACTTGATTTAATTACTTTTTTTTAATTGCATTTGACTTTCAGTTGATTCAAAAAGATTTGTTTGAATGTGCTTGACTTTCATATGATTCAATTAGCATCGTTGAACGGATTTGACAATCATTTGATTCAAAAAGCTTTGTTTGACTTTCACTTGATTCAAATCGCTATTTTGAATGCATTTGAATTTCATTTGATTGAAAAAGCTTTGTTTGAATGTGTTTGATTTTTATTTGATTAAATTAGCTTTGTTTGAATGTGATTGACTTTCATTTGAATCAATTAGCTTTGTTTAATGCATTTGACTTTCATTTAATTCAAAAAGCTTTGTTTGAATGTGTTTGACTTTAATTTGATTCAAATAGCTTTGTTTGAATGATTTTGACTTTCACTTGATTTAAATACCTTTTTTGAATGCGTTTGACTTTCATCTGATTCAAATAGCATTTCTTGAATGTGTTTGACTTTCATTTGGTTCAAATAGCTTTGTTTAAATGTGTTTGACTTTCATTTGATTCAATTAGCTTTGCTTGAATGTGGTTAACTTTCAATTGAGTCAATTTGCTTTGTTGAATGCATTTGACTTTCATTTGATTCAAAAAGTTTTGTTTGACTGTCATATGATTCAATTAGCCTCGTTGAATGCATTTGACAATCATTTGATTCAAAAAGCTTTGTTTGAATTCTTTGGACTTTTACTTGATTCAATTAGCTTTTTTCAAAGCATTTGACTTTCATATGATTTAATTAGCTTTGTTTGAATGTTTTTGACTTTCATTTGATGCAATTAGCTTTGTCTGAATGTGTTTGACTTTCGTTTGATTTAATTATCTTTTTTGAATGCATTTGACTTTCATTTGATTCAGATAGCATTGTTTGAATGTGTTTGACTTTCATTTGATTCAAATAGCTTTGTTTGAATGTGTTTGCCTTCCATTGGATTTAATTAGCTTTGTTTGAATGTGGTTGACTTTTAATTGATTCAATTTGATCTGTTGAATGCATTTGACTTTCATTTGATTCAAAAAGATTTGTTTGAATGTGTTTGACTTTCATATGATTCAATTAGTATCGTTGAATGCATTTGACAATCATTTGATTCAAAAAGCTATGTTTGAATTTGACTTTCACTTGATTCAATTAGCTTTTTTGAAATCATTTGACTTTCTTTTGATTCAAAAAGCTTTGTTTGAATGTGTTTGATTTTCACTTGATTTAATATGCTTTGTTTGAATGTGGTTAACTTTCATTTGATTCAATTAGCTTTGTTTGAATGTGGTTGACTTTCATTTGATTCAATTAGGTTTGTTAGAATGCCATTGACTTTCGTTTGATTTAATTAGGTTTGTTAGAATGCCATTGACTTTCATTTGATTCAATTAGCTTTGTTGAATGCATATGACTTTCATTTGATTCAAAAAGCTTTGTTTGAATGTGTTTGACTCTCATTTGATTCAATTAGCATCGTTGAACGCATTTGACAGTCATTTGATTCAAAAAGCTTTGTTTGAATTACCTAGACTTTCACTTGATTCAATTAGCTTTTTTGAATGGATTTAACTTTCATTTGATTTAAAAAGCTTTGTTTAAATGTGTTTGACTTTCACTTGATTTAATTACTTTTTTTTAATTGCATTTGACTTTCAGTTGATTCAAAAAGATTTGTTTGAATGTGCTTGACTTTCATATGATTCAATTAGCATCGTTGAACGGATTTGACAATCATTTGATTCAAAAAGCTTTGTTTGACTTTCACTTGATTCAAATCGCTATTTTGAATGCATTTGAATTTCATTTGATTGAAAAAGCTGTGTTGTTTGATTTTTATTTGATTAAATTAGCTTTGTTTGAATGTGATTGACTTTCATTTGAATCAATTAGCTTTGTTTAATGCATTTGACTTTCATTTAATTCAAAAAGCTTTGTTTGAATGTGTTTGACTTTAATTTGATTCAAATAGCTTTGTTTGAATGATTTTGACTTTCACTTGATTTAAATACCTTTTTTGAATGCGTTTGACTTTCATCTGATTCAAATAGCATTTCTTGAATGTGTTTGACTTTCATTTGGTTCAAATAGCTTTGTTTAAATGTGTTTGACTTTCATTTGATTCAATTAGCTTTGCTTGAATGTGGTTAACTTTCAATTGAGTCAATTTGCTTTGTTGAATGCATTTGACTTTCATTTGATTCAAAAAGTTTTGTTTGACTGTCATATGATTCAATTAGCCTCGTTGAATGCATTTGACAATCATTTGATTCAAAAAGCTTTGTTTGAATTCTTTGGACTTTTACTTGATTCAATTAGCTTTTTTCAAAGCATTTGACTTTCATATGATTTAATTAGCTTTGTTTGAATGTTTTTGACTTTCATTTGATGCAATTAGCTTTGTCTGAATGTGTTTGACTTTCGTTTGATTTAATTATCTTTTTTGAATGCATTTGACTTTCATTTGATTCAGATAGCATTGTTTGAATGTGTTTGACTTTCATTTGATTCAAATAGCTTTGTTTGAATGTGTTTGCCTTCCATTGGATTTAATTAGCTTTGTTTGAATGTGGTTGACTTTTAATTGATTCAATTTGATCTGTTGAATGCATTTGACTTTCATTTGATTCAAAAAGATTTGTTTGAATGTGTTTGACTTTCATATGATTCAATTAGTATCGTTGAATGCATTTGACAATCATTTGATTCAAAAAGCTTGTTTGACTTTCACTTGATTCAATTAGCTTTTTTGAAATCATTTGACTTTCTTTTGATTCAAAAAGCTTTGTTTGAATGTGTTTGATTTCACTTGATTTAATATGCTTTGTTTGAATGTGGTTAACTTTCATTTGATTCAATTAGCTTTGTTTGAATGTGGTTGACTTTCATTTGATTCAATTAGGTTTGTTAGAATGCCATTGACTTTCGTTTGATTTAATTAGGTTTGTTAGAATGCCATTGACTTTCATTTGATTCAATTAGCTTTGTTGAATGCATATGACTTTCATTTGATTCAAAAAGCTTTGTTTGAATGTGTTTGACTCTCATTTGATTCAATTAGCATCGTTGAACGCATTTGACAGTCATTTGATTCAAAAAGCTTTGTTTGAATTACCTAGACTTTCACTTGATTCAATTAGCTTTTTTGAATGGATTTAACTTTCATTTGATTTAAAAAGCTTTGTTTAAATGTGTTTGACTTTCACTTGATTTAATTACTTTTTTTTAATTGCATTTGACTTTCAGTTGATTCAAAAAGATTTGTTTGAATGTGCTTGACTTTCATATGATTCAATTAGCATCGTTGAACGGATTTGACAATCATTTGATTCAAAAAGCTTTGTTTGACTTTCACTTGATTCAAATCGCTATTTTGAATGCATTTGAATTTCATTTGATTGAAAAAGCTTTGTTTGAATGTGTTTGATTTTTATTTGATTAAATTAGCTTTGTTTGAATGTGATTGACTTTCATTTGAATCAATTAGCTTTGTTTAATGCATTTGACTTTCATTTAATTCAAAAAGCTTTGTTTGAATGTGTTTGACTTTAATTTGATTCAAATAGCTTTGTTTGAATGATTTTGACTTTCACTTGATTTAAATACCTTTTTTGAATGCGTTTGACTTTCATCTGATTCAAATAGCATTTCTTGAATGTGTTTGACTTTCATTTGGTTCAAATAGCTTTGTTTAAATGTGTTTGACTTTCATTTGATTCAATTAGCTTTGCTTGAATGTGGTTAACTTTCAATTGAGTCAATTTGCTTTGTTGAATGCATTTGACTTTCATTTGATTCAAAAAGTTTTGTTTGACTGTCATATGATTCAATTAGCCTCGTTGAATGCATTTGACAATCATTTGATTCAAAAAGCTTTGTTTGAATTCTTTGGACTTTTACTTGATTCAATTAGCTTTTTTCAAAGCATTTGACTTTCATATGATTTAATTAGCTTTGTTTGAATGTTTTTGACTTTCATTTGATGCAATTAGCTTTGTCTGAATGTGTTTGACTTTCGTTTGATTTAATTATCTTTTTTGAATGCATTTGACTTTCATTTGATTCAGATAGCATTGTTTGAATGTGTTTGACTTTCATTTGATTCAAATAGCTTTGTTTGAATGTGTTTGCCTTCCATTGGATTTAATTAGCTTTGTTTGAATGTGGTTGACTTTTAATTGATTCAATTTGATCTGTTGAATGCATTTGACTTTCATTTGATTCAAAAAGATTTGTTTGAATGTGTTTGACTTTCATATGATTCAATTAGTATCGTTGAATGCATTTGACAATCATTTGATTCAAAAAGCTATGTTTGAATTTGTTTGACTTTCACTTGATTCAATTAGCTTTTTTGAAATCATTTGACTTTCTTTTGATTCAAAAAGCTTTGTTTGAATGTGTTTGATTTTCACTTGATTTAATATGCTTTGTTTGAATGTGGTTAACTTTCATTTGATTCAATTAGCTTTGTTTGAATGTGGTTGACTTTCATTTGATTCAATTAGGTTTGTTAGAATGCCATTGACTTTCGTTTGATTTAATTAGGTTTGTTAGAATGCCATTGACTTTCATTTGATTCAATTAGCTTTGTTGAATGCATATGACTTTCATTTGATTCAAAAAGCTTTGTTTGAATGTGTTTGACTCTCATTTGATTCAATTAGCATCGTTGAACGCATTTGACAGTCATTTGATTCAAAAAGCTTTGTTTGAATTACCTAGACTTTCACTTGATTCAATTAGCTTTTTTGAATGGATTTAACTTTCATTTGATTTAAAAAGCTTTGTTTAAATGTGTTTGACTTTCACTTGATTTAATTACTTTTTTTTAATTGCATTTGACTTTCAGTTGATTCAAAAAGATTTGTTTGAATGTGCTTGACTTTCATATGATTCAATTAGCATCGTTGAACGGATTTGACAATCATTTGATTCAAAAAGCTTTGTTTGACTTTCACTTGATTCAAATCGCTATTTTGAATGCATTTGAATTTCATTTGATTGAAAAAGCTTTGTTTGAATGTGTTTGATTTTTATTTGATTAAATTAGCTTTGTTTGAATGTGATTGACTTTCATTTGAATCAATTAGCTTTGTTTAATGCATTTGACTTTCATTTAATTCAAAAAGCTTTGTTTGAATGTGTTTGACTTTAATTTGATTCAAATAGCTTTGTTTGAATGATTTTGACTTTCACTTGATTTAAATACCTTTTTTGAATGCGTTTGACTTTCATCTGATTCAAATAGCATTTCTTGAATGTGTTTGACTTTCATTTGGTTCAAATAGCTTTGTTTAAATGTGTTTGACTTTCATTTGATTCAATTAGCTTTGCTTGAATGTGGTTAACTTTCAATTGAGTCAATTTGCTTTGTTGAATGCATTTGACTTTCATTTGATTCAAAAAGTTTTGTTTGACTGTCATATGATTCAATTAGCCTCGTTGAATGCATTTGACAATCATTTGATTCAAAAAGCTTTGTTTGAATTCTTTGGACTTTTACTTGATTCAATTAGCTTTTTTCAAAGCATTTGACTTTCATATGATTTAATTAGCTTTGTTTGAATGTTTTTTGACTTTCATTTGATGCAATTAGCTTTGTCTGAATGTGTTTGACTTTCGTTTGATTTAATTATCTTTTTGAATGCATTTGACTTTCATTTGATTCAGATAGCATTGTTTGAATGTGTTTGACTTTCATTTGATTCAAATAGCTTTGTTTGAATGTGTTTGCCTTCCATTGGATTTAATTAGCTTTGTTTGAATGTGGTTGACTTTTAATTGATTCAATTTGATCTGTTGAATGCATTTGACTTTCATTTGATTCAAAAAGATTTGTTTGAATGTGTTTGACTTTCATATGATTCAATTAGTATCGTTGAATGCATTTGACAATCATTTGATTCAAAAAGCTATGTTTGAATTTGTTTGACTTTCACTTGATTCAATTAGCTTTTTTGAAATCATTTGACTTTCTTTTGATTCAAAAAGCTTTGTTTGAATGTGTTTGATTTCACTTGATTTAATATGCTTTGTTTGAATGTGGTTAACTTTCATTTGATTCAATTAGCTTTGTTTGAATGTGGTTGACTTTCATTTGATTCAATTAGGTTTGTTAGAATGCCATTGACTTTCGTTTGATTTAATTAGGTTTGTTAGAATGCCATTGACTTTCATTTGATTCAATTAGCTTTGTTGAATGCATATGACTTTCATTTGATTCAAAAAGCTTTGTTTGAATGTGTTTGACTCTCATTTGATTCAATTAGCATCGTTGAACGCATTTGACAGTCATTTGATTCAAAAAGCTTTGTTTGAATTACCTAGACTTTCACTTGATTCAATTAGCTTTTTTGAATGGATTTAACTTTCATTTGATTTAAAAAGCTTTGTTTAAATGTGTTTGACTTTCACTTGATTTAATTACTTTTTTTTAATTGCATTTGACTTTCAGTTGATTCAAAAAGATTTGTTTGAATGTGCTTGACTTTCATATGATTCAATTAGCATCGTTGAACGGATTTGACAATCATTTGATTCAAAAAGCTTTGTTTGACTTTCACTTGATTCAAATCGCTATTTTGAATGCATTTGAATTTCATTTGATTGAAAAAGCTTTGTTTGAATGTGTTTGATTTTTATTTGATTAAATTAGCTTTGTTTGAATGTGATTGACTTTCATTTGAATCAATTAGCTTTGTTTAATGCATTTGACTTTCATTTAATTCAAAAAGCTTTGTTTGAATGTGTTTGACTTTAATTTGATTCAAATAGCTTTGTTTGAATGATTTTGACTTTCACTTGATTTAAATACCTTTTTTGAATGCGTTTGACTTTCATCTGATTCAAATAGCATTTCTTGAATGTGTTTGACTTTCATTTGGTTCAAATAGCTTTGTTTAAATGTGTTTGACTTTCATTTGATTCAATTAGCTTTGCTTGAATGTGGTTAACTTTCAATTGAGTCAATTTGCTTTGTTGAATGCATTTGACTTTCATTTGATTCAAAAAGTTTTGTTTGACTGTCATATGATTCAATTAGCCTCGTTGAATGCATTTGACAATCATTTGATTCAAAAAGCTTTGTTTGAATTCTTTGGACTTTTACTTGATTCAATTAGCTTTTTTCAAAGCATTTGACTTTCATATGATTTAATTAGCTTTGTTTGAATGTTTTTGACTTTCGTTTGATTTAATTATCTTTTTTGAATGCATTTGACTTTCATTTGATTCAGATAGCATTGTTTGAATGTGTTTGACTTTCATTTGATTCAAATAGCTTTGTTTGAATGTGTTTGCCTTCCATTGGATTTAATTAGCTTTGTTTGAATGTGGTTGACTTTTAATTGATTCAATTTGATCTGTTGAATGCATTTGACTTTCATTTGATTCAAAAAGATTTGTTTGAATGTGTTTGACTTTCATATGATTCAATTAGTATCGTTGAATGCATTTGACAATCATTTGATTCAAAAAGCTATGTTTGAATTTGTTTGACTTTCACTTGATTCAATTAGCTTTTTTGAAATCATTTGACTTTCTTTTGATTCAAAAAGCTTTGTTTGAATGTGTTTGAATTTCACTTGATTTAATATGCTTTGTTTGAATGTGGTTAACTTTCATTTGATTCAATTAGCTTTGTTTGAATGTGGTTGACTTTCATTTGATTCAATTAGGTTTGTTAGAATGCCATTGACTTTCGTTTGATTTAATTAGGTTTGTTAGAATGCCATTGACTTTCATTTGATTCAATTAGCTTTGTTGAATGCATATGACTTTCATTTGATTCAAAAAGCTTTGTTTGAATGTGTTTGACTTCATTTGATTCAATTAGCATCGTTGAACGCATTTGACAGTCATTTGATTCAAAAAGCTTTGTTTGAATTACCTAGACTTTCACTTGATTCAATTAGCTTTTTTGAATGGATTTAACTTTCATTTGATTTAAAAAGCTTTGTTTAAATGTGTT
>NW_018742745.1:0-50132 GCF_001683475.1 Chenopodium quinoa | reverse complement strand
TTTTGAATCAACTGAAAGTCAAATGCAATTAAAAAAAAGTAATAAAATCAAGTAAAAGTCAAACACATTTAAACAATGCTTTTTAAATCAAATGAAAATAAAATGCATTCAACAAAGCTTATTGAATCAAATGAAAGTAAAACACATTCAAACAAAGCTAATTGCATCAAATGAAAGTCAAACACATTCGGACAAAGCTTTTTTAATTAAAAAAAGTTAAATGCATTCAAAAAAGCTAATTTAATCAAGTGAAAGTCAAACACATTCAAACAAAGCTTTTTTAATTAAGTGATTGTCAAGTGCATTCCAACAAAGCTAATTGAATCAAATAAAAGTTAAATGCATTCAAAAAAGCTAATTGAATTAAGTGAAAGTCTAAGTAATTCAAACAAAGCTTTTTGAATAAAATGACTGTCAAATTCGTTCAACGATGCTAATTGAATCAAATGAAAGTCAAACACATTCAAACAAAGCTTTTTGAATCAAATGAAAGTCATATGCATTCAACAAAGCTAATTGAATCAAATGAAAGTCAATGGCATTCTAACAAACCTAATTAATTCAAACGAAAGTCAATGGCATTCTAACAAACCAAATTGAATCAAATGAAAGTCAACCACATTCAAACAAAGCTAATTGAATCAAATGAAAGTTAACCACATTCAAACAAAGCATATTAAATCAAGTGAAAATCAAACACATTCAAACAAAGCTTTTTGAATCAAATGAAAGTCATATGCAATTAACAAAGCTAATTGAATCAAAAAACTCAATGGCATTCTAACAAAGCTAATTGAATCAAATGAAAGTCAATGGCATTCTAACGAACCTAATTAAATCAAACGAAAGTCAATGGCATTCTAACAAACCTAATTGAATCAAATAAAAGTCAACCACATTCAAACAAAAATAATTGAATCAAATGAAAGTTAACCACATTCAAAACAAAGCATATTAAATCAAGTGAAAATCAAACACATTCAAACAAAGCTTTTTGAATCAAAAGAAAGTCAAATGATTTTTTAAAAAAGCTAATTGAATCAAGTGAAAGTCAAACAAATTCAAACATAGCTTTTTGAATCAAATGATTGTCAAATGCATTCAACGATACTAATTAAATCATATGAAAGTCAAACACATTCAAACAAATCTTTTTGAATCAAATGAAAGTCAAATGCATTCAACGGATCAAATTGAATCAATTAAAAGTCAACCACATTCAAACAAAGCTAATTAAATCCAATGGAAGGCAAACACATTCAAACAAAGCTATTAGAATCAAATGAAAGTCAAACACATTCAAACAATGCTATCTGAATCAAATGAAAGTAAAATGCATTCAAAAAAGATAATTAAATCAAACGAAAGTCAAACACATTCAGACAAAGCTAATTGCATCAAATGAAAGTAAAAAAACATTCAAACAAAGCTAATTAAATCATATGAAAGTCAAATGCTTTCAAAAAAGCTAATTGAATCAACTAAAAGTCCAAAGAATTCAAACAAAGCTTTTTGAATCAAATGATTGTCAAATGCATTCAACGAGGCTAATTGAATCATATGAAGTCAAACAAAACTTTTTGAATCAAATGAAGTCAAATGCATTCAACAAAGCAAATTGACTCAATTGAAAGTTAACCACATTCAAGCAAAGCAAATTGAATCAAATGAAAGTCAAACACATTTAAAAAAAAGCTATTTGAACCAAATGAAAGTCAAACACATTCAAGAAATGCTATTTGAATCAGATGAAAGTCAAACGCATTCAAAAAAGGTATTTAAATCAAGTGAAAGTCAAAATCATTCAAACAAAGCTATTTGAATCAAAATTAAAGTCAAACACATTCAAACAAAGCTTTTTGAATTAAATGAAAGTCAAATGCATTAAACAAAGCTAATTGATTCAAATGAAAGTCAATCACATTCAAACAAAGCTAATTTAATCAAAAAAAAATCAAACACATTCAAACAAAGCTTTTTTCAATCAAATGAAATTCAAATGCATTCAAAATAGCGATTTGAATCAAGTGAAAGTCAAACAAAGCTTTTTGAATCAAATGATTGTCAAATCCATTCAACGATGCTAATTGAATCATATGAAAGTCAAGCACATTCAAACAAATCTTTTTGAATCAACTAAAGTCAAATGCAATTAAAAAAAGTAATTAAATCAAGTGAAAGTCAAACACATTTAAATAAAGCTTTTTAAATCAAATGAAAATAAAATGTATTCAACAAAGCTTATTGAATCAATGAAAGTAAAACACATTCAAACAAAGCTAATTGCATCAAATGAAAGTCAAACACATTCGGACAAAGCTTTTTAATTAAATAAAAGTTAAATGCATTCAAAAAAAGCTAATTTAATCAAGTGAAAGTCAAACACATTCAAACAAAGATTTTTTAATTAAGTGATGTCAAGTGCATTCCAACAAAGCTAATTGAATCAATGAAAGTCAAACACATTCGAACAAAGCTTTTTGAATCAAATAAAAGTTAAATGCATTCAAAAAAGCTAATTGAATTAAGTGAAAATCTAAGTAATTCAAACAAAGCTTTTTGAATAAAAATGACTGTCAAATTCGTTCAACGATGCTAATTGAATCAAATGAAAGTCAAACACATTCAAACAAAGCTTTTTGAATCAAATGAAAGTCATATGCATTCAACAAAGCTAATTGAATCAAATGAAAGTCAATGGCATTCTAACAAAGCTAATTGAATCAAATGAAAGTCAATGGCATTCTAACAAACCTAATTGAATCAAATAAAAGTCAACCACATTCAAACAAAGCTAATTGAATCAAATGAAAGTTAACCACATTCAAACAAAGCATATTAAATCAAGTGAAAATCAAACACATTCAAACAAAGCTTTTTGAACCAAAAAAAAAGTCAAATGATTTCAAAAAAGCTAATTGAATCAAGTGAAAGTCAAAACAAATTCAAACATAGCTTTTTGAATCAAATGATTGTCAAATGCATTCAACGATACTAATTGAATCATATGAAAGTCAAACACATTCAAACAAATCTTTTTGAATCAAATGAAAGTCAAATGCATTCAACGGAATCAAATTGAATCAATTAAAAGTCAACCACATTCAAACAAAGCTAATTAAATCCAATGGAAGGCAAACACATTCAAACAAAGCTATTTGAATCAAATGAAAGTCAAACACATTCAAACAATGCTATCTGAATCAAATGAAAGTCAAATGCATTCAAAAAAGATAATTAAATCAAACGAAAGTCAAACACATTCAGACAAAGCTAATTGCATCAAATGAAAGTAAAAAACATTCAAACAAAGCTCATTAAATCATATGAAAGTCAAATGCTTTCAAAAAAGCTAATTGAATCAACTAAAAGTCCAAAGAATTCAAACAAAGCTTTTTGAATCAAATGATTGTCAAATGCATTTAACGAGGCTAATTGAATCATATGACAGTCAAACAAAACTTTTTGAATCAAATGAAAGTCAAATGCATTCAACAAAGCAAATTGACTCAATTGAAAGTTAACACATTCAAGCAAAGCTAATTGAATCAAATGAAAGTCAAACACATTTAAAGAAAGCTATTTGAACCAAATGAAAGTCAAACACATTCAAGAAATGCTATTTGAATCAGATGAAAGTCAAACGCATTCAAAAAAGGTATTTAAATCAAGTGAAAGTCAAAATCATTCAAACAAAGCTATTTGAATCAAATTAAAGTCAAACACATTCAAACAAAGCTTTTTGAATTAAATGAAAGTCAAACGCATTAAACAAAGCTAATTGATTCAAATGAAACTCAATCACATTCAAACAAAGCTAATTTAATCAAACAAAAATCAAACACATTCAAACAAAGCTTTTTCAATCAAATGAAATTCAAATGCATTCAAAATAGCGATTTGAATCAAGTGAAAGTCAAACAAAGCTTTTTGAATCAAAAGATTGTCAAATCCATTCAACGATGCTAATCGAATCATATGATAGTCAAGCACATTCAAACAAATCTTTTTGAATCAACTGAAAGTCAAATGCAATTAAAAAAAAGTAATTAAATCAAGTGAAAGTCAAACACATTTAAACAAAGCTTTTTAAATTAAATGAAAGTTAAATCCATTCAAAAAAGCTAATTGAATCAAGTGAAAGTCTAGGTAATTCAAACAAAGCTTTTTTGAATCAAATGACTGTCAAATGCGTTCAACGATGCTAATTGAATCAAATGAGAGTCAAACACATTCAAACAAAGCTTTTTGAATCAAATGAAAGTCATATGCATTCAACAAAGCTAATTGAATCAAATAAAAGTCAATGGCATTTTAACAAACCTAATTAATTCAAACGAAAGTCAATGGCATTCTAACAAACCTAATTGAATCAAATGAAAGTCAACCACATTCAAACAAAGCTAATTGAATCAAATGAAAGTTAACCACATTCAAACAAAGCATATTAAATCAAGTGAAAATCAAACACATTCAAACAAAGCTTTTTGAATCAAAAGAAAGTCAAATGATTTCAAAAAAGCTAATTGAATCAAGTGAAAGTCAAACAAATTCAAACATAGCTTTTTGAATCAAATGATTGTCAAATGCATTCAACGATACTAATTGAATCATATGAAAGTCAAACACATTCAAACAAATCTTTTTGAATCAAATGAAAGTCAAATGCATTCAACAGATCAAATTGAATCAATTAAAAGTCAACCACATTCAAACAAAGCTAATTAAATCCAATGGAAGGCAAAACACATTCAAACAAAGCTATTTGAATCAAATGAAAGTCAAACACATTCAAACAATGCTATCTAAATCAAATGAAAGTCAAATGCATTCAAAAAAGATAATTAAATCAAACGAAAGTCAAACACATTCAGACAAAGCTAATTGCATCAAATGAAAGTCAAAAACATTCAAACAAAGCTAATTAATATCATATGAAAGTCAAATGCTTTGAATAAAGCTAATTGAATCAAGTAAAAGTCCAAAGAATTCAAACAAAGCTTTTTGAATCAAATGATTGTCAAATGCATTCAACGAGGCTAATTAAATCATATGACAGTCAAACAAAACTTTTTGAATCAAATGAAAATCAAATGCATTCAACAAAGCAAATTAACTCAATTGAAAGTTAACCACATTCAAGCAAAGCTAATTTAATCAAATGAAAGTCAAACACATTTAAACAAAGCTATTTGAACCAAATGAAAGTCAAACACATTCAAGAAATGCTATTTGAATAAGATGAAAGTCAAACGCATTCAAAAAAGGTATTTAAATCAAGTGAAAGTCAAAAATCATTCAAACAAAGCTATTTGAATCAAATTAAAGTCAAACACATTCAAACAAAGCTTTTTGAATTAAATGAAAGTCAAATGCATTAAATAAAGCTAATTGAATCAAATGAAAGTCAACCACATTCAAACAAAGCTAATTGAATCAAATGAAAGTTAACCACATTCAAACAAAGCTAATTTAAATCAAGTGAAATTCAAACACATTCAAACAAAGCTTTTTGAATCCAAAGAAAGTCAAATGAGTTCAAAAAAGCTAATTGAATCAAGTGAAAGTCAAACAAATTCAAACATAGCTTTTTGAATCAAATGATTGTCAAATACATTCAACGATACTAATTGAATCATATGAAAGTCAAACACATTCAAAACAAATCTTTTTGAATCAAATGAAAGTCAAATGCATTCAACTGATCAAATTGAATCAATTAAAAGTCAACCACATTCAAACAAAGCTAATTTAATCCAATGGAAGGCAAACACATTCAAACAAAGCTATTTGAATCAAATGAAAGTCAAACACATTCAAACAATGTTATCTGAATCAAATGAAAGTCAAATGCATTAAAAAAAGATAATTAAATCAAACAAAAGTCAAACACATTCAGACAAAGCTAATTGCATCAAATAAAAGTAAAAAACATTCAAACAAAGCTAATTAAATCATAAGAAAGTCGAAATGCTTTGAAAAAAGCTAATTAAATCAAGTAAAAGTCCAAAGAATTCAAACAAAGCTTTTCGAATCAAATGATTGTCAAATGCATTCAACGACGCTAATTGAATCATATGACAGTCAAACAAAAACTTTTTGAATCAAATGAAAGTCAAATGCATTCAACAAAGCAAATTGACTCAATTGAAAGTTAACCACATTCAAGCAAAGCTAATTGAATCAAATGAAAGTCAAACACATTTAAAGAAAGCTATTTGAACCAAATGAAAGTCAAACACATTCAAGAAATGCTATTTGAATCAAATGAAAGTCAAACGCATTCAAAAAAGTTATTTAAATCGAGTGAAAGTAAAAATCATTCAAACAAAGCTATTTGAATCAAATTAAAGTCAAACACATTCAAACAAAGCTTGTTGAATTAAATGAAAGTCAAATGCATTAAACAAAGCTAATTGATTCAAATGAAAGTCAATCACATTCAAATAAAGCTAATTTAATCAAATAAAAATCAAAACACATCCAAACGAAGCTTTTTCAATCAAATGAAATTCAAATGCATTCAAAATAGCGATTTGAATCAAGTGAAAGTCAAACAAAGCTTATTGAATCAAATGATTGTCAAATCCATTCAACGATGCTAATTGAATCATATGAAAGTCAAGCACATTCAAACAAATCTTTTTGAATCAACTGAAAGTCAAATGCAATTAAAAAAAAGTAATTAAATCAAGTGAAAGTCAAACACATTTAAACAAAGCTTTTTAAATCAAATGAAAGTTAAATCCATTCAAAAAAGCTAATTGAATCAAGTGAAAGTCTAGGTAATTCAAACAAAGCTTTTTGAATCAAATGACTGTCAAATGCGTTCAACGATGCTAATTGAATCAAATGAGAGTCAAACACATTCAAACAAAGCTTTTTGAATCAAATGAAAGTCATATGCATTCAACAAAGCTAATTGAATCAAATGAAAGTCAATGGCATTTTAACAAACCTAATTAAATCAAACGAAAGTCAATGGCATTCTAACAAACCTAATTGAATCAAATGAAAGTCAACCACATTCAAACAAAGCTAATTGAATCAAATGAAAGTTAACCACATTCAAACAAAGCATATTAAATCAAGTGAAAATCAAACACATTCAAACAAAGCTTTTTGAATCAAAAGAAAGTCAAATGATTTCAAAAAAGCTAATTGAATCAAGTGAAAGTCAAACAAATTCAAACATAGCTTTTTGAATCAAATGATTGTCAAATGCATTCAACGATACTAATTGAATCATATGAAAGTCAAACACATTCAAACAAATCTTTTTGAATCAAATGAAAGTCAAATGCATTCAACAGATCAAATTGAATCAATTAAAAGTCAACCACATTCAAACAAAGCTAATTAAATCCAATGGAAGGCAAACACATTCAAACAAAGCTATTAGAATCAAATGAAAGTCAAACACATTCAAACAATGCTATCTGAATCAAATGAAAGTCAAATGCATTCAAAAAATGATAATTAAATCAAACGAAAGTCAAACACATTCAGACAAAGCTAATTGCATCAAATGAAAGTCAAAAACATTCAAACAAAGCTAATTAAATCATATGAAAGTCAAATGCTTTCAAAAAAGCTAATTGAATCAACTAAAAGTCCAAAGAATTCAAACAAAGCTTTTTGAATCAAATGATTGTCAAATGCATTCAACGAGGCTAATTGAATCATATGACAGTCAAACAAAACTTTTTGAATCAAATGAAAGTCAAATGCATTCAACAAAGCAAATTGACTCAATTGAAAGTTAACCACATTCAAGCAAAGCTAATTGAATCAAATGAAAAGTCAAACACATTTAAACAAAGCTATTTGAACCAAATGAAAGTCAAACACATTCAAGAAATGCTATTTGAATAAGATGAAAGTCAAACGCATTCAAAAAAAGGTATTTAAATCAAGTGAAAGTCAAAATCATTCAAACAAAGGTATTTGAATCAAATTAAAGTCAAACACATTCAAACAAAGCTTTTTGAATTAAATGAAAGTCAAATGCATTAAACAAAGCTAATTGAATCAAATGAAAGTCAACCACATTCAAACAAAGCTAATTGAATCAAATGAAAGTTAACCACATTCAAACAAAGCTAATTTAAATCAAGTGAAATTCAAACACATTCAAACAAAGCTTTTTGAATCCAAAGAAAGTCAAATGAGTTCAAAAAAGCTAATTGAATCAAGTGAAAGTCAAACAAATTCAAACATAGCTTTTTGAATCAAATGATTGTCAAATGCATTCAACGATACTAATTGAATCATATGAAAGTCAAACACATTCAAACAAATCTTTTTGAAACAAATGAAAGTCAAATGCATTCAACGATCAAATTGAATCAATTAAAAGTCAACCACATTAAACAAAGCTAATTTAATCCAATGGAAGGCAAACACATTCAAACAAAGCTATTTGAATCAAATGAAAGTCAAACACATTCAAACAATGTTATCTCAATCAAATGAAAGTCAAATGCATTCAAAAAAGATAATTAAATCAAACGAAAGTCAAACACATTCAGAAAAGCTAATTGCATCAAATAAAAGTCAAAAACATTCAAACAAAGCTAATTAAATCATAAGAAAGTCGAATGCTTTAAAAAAGCTAATTGAATCAAGTAAAAGTCCAAAGAATTCAAACAAAGCTTTTTGAATCAAATGATTGTCAAATGCATTCAACGAGGCTAATTGAATCATATGACAGTCAAACAAAACTTTTTGAATCAAATGAAAGTCAAATGCATTCAACAAAGCTAATTGACTCAATTGAAAGTTAACCACATTCAAGCAAAGCTAATTGAATCAAATGAAAGTCAAACACATTTAAACAAAGCTATTTGAACCAAATGAAAGTCAAACACATTCAAGAAATGCTATTTGAATAAGATGAAAGTCAAACGCATTCAAAAAAAAAAAATGAAAGTCAAAACATTCAAACAAAGCTATTTGAATCAAATGAAAGTCAAAATCATTCAAACAAAGCTATTTGAATCAAATGAAAGTCAAACATTCAACAAACTAATTGAATCAAACGAAAGTCAATGCATTTAACAAAGCTAATTGAATCAAATGAAAGTCAACCACATTCAAACAAAGCTAATTGAATCAAATGAAAGTTAACCACATTCAAACAAAGCTAATTTAAATCAAGTGAAATTCAAACACATTCAAACAAAGCTTTTTGAATCCAAAGAAAGTCAAATGAGTTCAAAAAAGCTAATTGAATCAAGTGAAAGTCAAACAAATTCAAACATAGCTTTTTGAATCAAATGATTGTCAAATGCATTCAACGATACTAATTGAATCATATGAAAGTCAAACACATTCAAACAAATCTTTTTGAATCAAATGAAAGTCAAATGCATTCAACAGATCAAATTGAATCAATTAAAAGTCAACCACATTCAAACAAAGCTAATTAAATCCAATGGAAGGCAAACACATTCAAACAAAGCTATTTGAATCAAATGAAAGTCAAACACATTCAAACAATGCTATCTGAATCAAATGAAAGTCAAATGCATTCAAAAAAGATAATTAAATCAAACGAAAGTCAAACACATTCAGACAAAGCTAATTGCATCAAATGAAAGTCAAAAACATTCAAACAAAGCTAATTAAATCATATGAAAGTCGAATGCTTTGAAAAAAGCTAATTGAATCAAGTAAAAGTCCAAAGAATTCAAACAAAGCTTTTTGAATCAAATGATTGTCAAATGCATTCAACGAGGCTAATTGAATCATATGACAGTCAAACAAAACTTTTTGAATCAAATGAAAGTCAAATGCATTCAACAAAGCAAATTGACTCAATTGAAAGTTAACCACATTCAAGCAAAGCTAATTGAATCAAATGAAAGTCAAACACATTTAAACAAAGCTATTTGAACCAAATGAAAGTCAAACACATTCAAGAAATGCTATTTGAATCAGATGAAAGTCAAACGCATTCAAAAAAGGTATTTAAATCAAGTGAAAGTCAAAATCATTCAAACAAAGCTATTTGAATCAAATTAAAGTCAAACACATTCAAACAAAGCTTTTTGAATTAAATGAAAGTCAAATGCATTAAACAAAGCTAATTGATTCAAATGAAAGTCAATCACATTCAAACAAAGCTAATTTAATCAAATAAAAATCAAACACATTCAAACAAAGCTTTTTCAATCAAATGAAATTCAAATGCATTCAAAATAGCGATTTGAATCAAGTGAAAGTCAAACAAAGCTTTTTGAATCAAATGATTGTCAAATCCATTCAACGATGCTAATTGAATCATATGAAAGTCAAGCACATTCAAACAAATCTTTTTGAATCAACTGAAAGTCAAATGCAATTAAAAAAAAGTAATTAAATCAAGTGAAAGTCAAACACATTTAAACAAAGCTTTTTAAATCAAATGAAAGTTAAATCCATTCAAAAAAGCTAATTGAATCAAGTGAAAGTCTAGGTAATTCAAACAAAGCTTTTTGAATCAAATGACTGTCAAATGCGTTCAACGATGCTAATTGAATCAAATGAGAGTCAAACACATTCAAACAAAGCTTTTTGAATCAAATGAAAGTCATATGCATTCAACAAAGCTAATTGAATCAAATGAAAGTCAATGGCATTCTAACAAACCTAATTAAATCAAACGAAAGTCAATGGCATTCTAACAAACCTAATTGAATCAAATGAAAGTCAACCACATTCAAACAAAGCTAATTGAATCAAATGAAAGTTAACCACATTCAAACAAAGCATATTAAATCAAGTGAAAATCAAACACATTCAAACAAAGCTTTTTGAATCAAAAGAAAGTCAAATGATTTCAAAAAAGCTAATTGAATCAAGTGAAAGTCAAACAAATTCAAACATAGCTTTTTGAATCAAATGATTGTCAAATGCATTCAACGATACTAATTGAATCATATGAAAGTCAAACACATTCAAACAAATCTTTTTGAATCAAATGAAAGTCAAATGCATTCAACAGATCAAATTGAATCAATTAAAAGTCAACCACATTCAAACAAAGCTAATTAAATCCAATGGAAGGCAAACACATTCAAACAAAGCTATTTGAATCAAATGAAAGTCAAACACATTCAAACAATGCTATCTGAATCAAATGAAAGTCAAATGCATTCAAAAAAGATAATTAAATCAAACGAAAGTCAAACACATTCAGACAAAGCTAATTGCATCAAATGAAAGTCAAAAACATTCAAACAAAGCTAATTAAATCATATGAAAGTCAAATGCTTTGAAAAAAGCTAATTGAATCAAGTAAAAGTCCAAAGAATTCAAACAAAGCTTTTTGAATCAAATGATTGTCAAATGCATTCAACGAGGCTAATTGAATCATATGACAGTCAAACAAAACTTTTTGAATCAAATGAAAGTCAAATGCATTCAACAAAGCAAATTGACTCAATTGAAAGTTAACCACATTCAAGCAAAGCTAATTGAATCAAATGAAAGTCAAACACATTTAAACAAAGCTATTTGAACCAAATGAAAGTCAAACACATTCAAGAAATGCTATTTGAATCAGATGAAAGTCAAACGCATTCAAAAAAGGTATTTAAATCAAGTGAAAGTCAAAATCATTCAAACAAAGCTATTTGAATCAAATTAAAGTCAAACACATTCAAACAAAGCTTTTTGAATTAAATGAAAGTCAAATGCATTAAACAAAGCTAATTGATTCAAATGAAAGTCAATCACATTCAAACAAAGCTAATTTAATCAAATAAAAATCAAACACATTCAAACAAAGCTTTTTCAATCAAATGAAATTCAAATGCATTCAAAATAGCGATTTGAATCAAGTGAAAGTCAAACAAAGCTTTTTGAATCAAATGATTGTCAAATCCATTCAACGATGCTAATTGAATCATATGAAAGTCAAGCACATTCAAACAAATCTTTTTGAATCAACTGAAAGTCAAATGCAATTAAAAAAAAGTAATTAAATCAAGTGAAAGTCAAACACATTTAAACAAAGCTTTTTAAATCAAATGAAAGTTAAATCCATTCAAAAAAGCTAATTGAATCAAGTGAAAGTCTAGGTAATTCAAACAAAGCTTTTTGAATCAAATGACTGTCAAATGCGTTCAACGATGCTAATTGAATCAAATGAGAGTCAAACACATTCAAACAAAGCTTTTTGAATCAAATGAAAGTCATATGCATTCAACAAAGCTAATTGAATCAAATGAAAGTCAATGGCATTCTAACAAACCTAATTAAATCAAACGAAAGTCAATGGCATTCTAACAAACCTAATTGAATCAAATGAAAGTCAACCACATTCAAACAAAGCTAATTGAATCAAATGAAAGTTAACCACATTCAAACAAAGCATATTAAATCAAGTGAAAATCAAACACATTCAAACAAAGCTTTTTGAATCAAAAGAAAGTCAAATGATTTCAAAAAAGCTAATTGAATCAAGTGAAAGTCAAACAAATTCAAACATAGCTTTTTGAATCAAATGATTGTCAAATGCATTCAACGATACTAATTGAATCATATGAAAGTCAAACACATTCAAACAAATCTTTTTGAATCAAATGAAAGTCAAATGCATTCAACAAATCAAATTGAATCAATTAAAAGTCAACCACATTCAAACAAAGCTAATTAAATCCAATGGAAGGCAAACACATTCAAACAAAGCTATTTGAATCAAATGAAAGTCAAACACATTCAAACAATGCTATCTGAATCAAATGAAAGTCAAATGCATTCAAAAAAGATAATTAAATCAAACGAAAGTCAAACACATTCAGACAAAGCTAATTGCATCAAATGAAAGTCAAAAACATTCAAACAAAGCTAATTAAATCATATGAAAGTCAAATGCTTTGAAAAAAGCTAATTGAATCAAGTAAAAGTCCAAAGAATTCAAACAAAGCTTTTTGAATCAAATGATTGTCAAATGCATTCAACGAGGCTAATTGAATCATATGACAGTCAAACAAAACTTTTTGAATCAAATGAAAGTCAAATGCATTCAACAAAGCAAATTGACTCAATTGAAAGTTAACCACATTCAAGCAAAGCTAATTGAATCAAATGAAAGTCAAACACATTTAAACAAAGCTATTTGAACCAAATGAAAGTCAAACACATTCAAGAAATGCTATTTGAATCAGATGAAAGTCAAACGCATTCAAAAAAGGTATTTAAATCAAGTGAAAGTCAAAATCATTCAAACAAAGCTATTTGAATCAAATTAAAGTCAAACACATTCAAACAAAGCTTTTTGAATTAAATGAAAGTCAAATGCATTAAACAAAGCTAATTGATTCAAATGAAAGTCAATCACATTCAAACAAAGCTAATTTAATCAAATAAAAATCAAACACATTCAAACAAAGCTTTTTCAATCAAATGAAATTCAAATGCATTCAAAATAGCGATTTGAATCAAGTGAAAGTCAAACAAAGCTTTTTGAATCAAATGATTGTCAAATCCATTCAACGATGCTAATTGAATCATATGAAAGTCAAGCACATTCAAACAAATCTTTTTGAATCAACTGAAAGTCAAATGCAATTAAAAAAAAAGTAATTAAATCAAGTGAAAGTCAAACACATTTAAACAAAGCTTTTTAAATCAAATGAAAGTTAAATCCATTCAAAAAAGCTAATTGAATCAAGTGAAAGTCTAGGTAATTCAAACAAAGCTTTTTGAATCAAATGACTGTCAAATGCGTTCAACGATGCTAATTGAATCAAATGAGAGTCAAACACATTCAAACAAAGCTTTTTGAATCAAATGAAAGTCATATGCATTCAACAAAGCTAATTGAATCAAATGAAAGTCAATGGCATTCTAACAAACCTAATTAAATCAAACGAAAGTCAATGGCATTCTAACAAACCTAATTGAATCAAATGAAAGTCAACCACATTCAAACAAAGCTAATTGAATCAAATGAAAGTTAACCACATTCAAACAAAGCATATTAAATCAAGTGAAAATCAAACACATTCAAACAAAGCTTTTTGAATCAAAAGAAAGTCAAATGATTTCAAAAAAGCTAATTGAATCAAGTGAAAGTCAAACAAATTCAAACATAGCTTTTTGAATCAAATGATTGTCAAATGCATTCAACGATACTAATTGAATCATATGAAAGTCAAACACATTCAAACAAATCTTTTTGAATCAAATGAAAGTCAAATGCATTCAACAAATCAAATTGAATCAATTAAAAGTCAACCACATTCAAACAAAGCTAATTAAATCCAATGGAAGGCAAACACATTCAAACAAAGCTATTTGAATCAAATGAAAGTCAAACACATTCAAACAATGCTATCTGAATCAAATGAAAGTCAAATGCATTCAAAAAAGATAATTAAATCAAACGAAAGTCAAACACATTCAGACAAAGCTAATTGCATCAAATGAAAGTCAAAAAACATTCAAACAAAGCTAATTAAATCATATGAAAGTCAAATGCTTTGAAAAAAGCTAATTGAATCAAGTAAAAGTCCAAAGAATTCAAACAAAGCTTTTTGAATCAAATGATTGTCAAATGCATTCAACGAGGCTAATTGAATCATATGACAGTCAAACAAAACTTTTTGAATCAAATGAAAGTCAAATGCATTCAACAAAGCAAATTGACTCAATTGAAAGTTAACCACATTCAAGCAAAGCTAATTGAATCAAATGAAAGTCAAACACATTTAAACAAAGCTATTTGAACCAAATGAAAGTCAAACACATTCAAGAAATGCTATTTGAATCAGATGAAAGTCAAACGCATTCAAAAAAGGTATTTAAATCAAGTGAAAGTCAAAATCATTCAAACAAAGCTATTTGAATCAAATTAAAGTCAAACACATTCAAACAAAGCTTTTTGAATTAAATGAAAGTCAAATGCATTAAACAAAGCTAATTGATTCAAATGAAAGTCAATCACATTCAAACAAAGCTAATTTAATCAAATAAAAATCAAACACATTCAAACAAAGCTTTTTCAATCAAATGAAATTCAAATGCATTCAAAATAGCGATTTGAATCAAGTGAAAGTCAAACAAAGCTTTTTGAATCAAATGATTGTCAAATCCATTCAACGATGCTAATTGAATCATATGAAAGTCAAGCACATTCAAACAAATCTTTTTGAATCAACTGAAAGTCAAATGCAATTAAAAAAAAAGTAATTAAATCAAGTGAAAGTCAAACACATTTAAACAAAGCTTTTTAAATCAAATGAAAGTTAAATCCATTCAAAAAAGCTAATTGAATCAAGTGAAAGTCTAGGTAATTCAAACAAAGCTTTTTGAATCAAATGACTGTCAAATGCGTTCAACGATGCTAATTGAATCAAATGAGAGTCAAACACATTCAAACAAAGCTTTTTGAATCAAATGAAAGTCATATGCATTCAACAAAGCTAATTGAATGAAATGAAAGTCAATGGCATTCTAACAAACCTAATTAAATCAAACGAAAGTCAATGGCATTCTAACAAACCTAATTGAATCAAATGAAAGTCAACCACATTCAAACAAAGCTAATTGAATCAAATGAAAGTTAACCACATTCAAACAAAGCATATTAAATCAAGTGAAAATCAAACACATTCAAACAAAGCTTTTTGAATCAAAAGAAAGTCAAATGATTTCAAAAAAGCTAATTAAATCAAGTGAAAGTCAAACAAATTCAAACATAGCTTTTTGAATCAAATGATTGTCAAATGCATTCAACGATACTAATTGAATCATATGAAAGTCAAACACATTCAAACAAATCTTTTTGAATCAAATGAAAGTCAAATGCATTCAACAAATCAAATTGAATCAATTAAAAGTCAACCACATTCAAACAAAGCTAATTAAATCCAATGGAAGGCAAACACATTCAAACAAAGCTATTTGAATCAAATGAAAGTCAAACACATTCAAACAATGCTATCTGAATCAAATGAAAGTCAAATGCATTCAAAAAAGATAATTAAATCAAACGAAAGTCAAACACATTCAGACAAAGCTAATTGCATCAAATGAAAGTCAAAAACATTCAAACAAAGCTAATTAAATCATATGAAAGTCAAATGCTTTGAAAAAAGCTAATTGAATCAAGTAAAAGTCCAAAGAATTCAAACAAAGCTTTTTGAATCAAATGATTGTCAAATGCATTCAACGAGGCTAATTGAATCATATGACAGTCAAACAAAACTTTTTGAATCAAATAAAAGTCAAATGCATTCAACAAAGCAAATTGACTCAATTGAAAGTTAACCACATTCAAGCAAAGCTAATTGAATCAAATGAAAGTCAAACACATTTAAACAAAGCTATTTGAACCAAATGAAAGTCAAACACATTCAAGAAATGCTATTTGAATCAGATGAAAGTCAAACGCATTCAAAAAAGGTATTTAAATCAAGTGAAAGTCAAAATCATTCAAACAAAGCTATTTGAATCAAATTAAAGTCAAACACATTCAAACAAAGCTTTTTGAATTAAATGAAAGTCAAATGCATTAAACAAAGCTAATTGATTCAAATGAAAGTCAATCACATTCAAACAAAGCTAATTTAATCAAATAAAAATCAAACACATTCAAACAAAGCTTTTTCAATCAAATGAAATTCAAATGCATTCAAAATAGCGATTTGAATCAAGTGAAAGTCAAACAAAGCTTTTTGAATCAAATGATTGTCAAATCCATTCAACGATGCTAATTGAATCATATGAAAGTCAAGCACATTCAAACAAATCTTTTTGAATCAACTGAAAGTCAAATGCAATTAAAAAAAAAGTAATTAAATCAAGTGAAAGTCAAACACATTTAAACAAAGCTTTTTAAATCAAATGAAAGTTAAATCCATTCAAAAAAGCTAATTGAATCAAGTGAAAGTCTAGGTAATTCAAACAAAGCTTTTTGAATCAAATGACTGTCAAATGCGTTCAACGATGCTAATTGAATCAAATGAGAGTCAAACACATTCAAACAAAGCTTTTTGAATCAAATGAAAGTCATATGCATTCAACAAAGCTAATTGAATGAAATGAAAGTCAATGGCATTCTAACAAACCTAATTAAATCAAACGAAAGTCAATGGCATTCTAACAAACCTAATTGAATCAAATGAAAGTCAACCACATTCAAACAAAGCTAATTGAATCAAATGAAAGTTAACCACATTCAAACAAAGCATATTAAATCAAGTGAAAATCAAACACATTCAAACAAAGCTTTTTGAATCAAAAGAAAGTCAAATGATTTCAAAAAAGCTAATTAAATCAAGTGAAAGTCAAACAAATTCAAACATAGCTTTTTGAATCAAATGATTGTCAAATGCATTCAACGATACTAATTGAATCATATGAAAGTCAAACACATTCAAACAAATCTTTTTGAATCAAATGAAAGTCAAATGCATTCAACAAATCAAATTGAATCAATTAAAAGTCAACCACATTCAAACAAAGCTAATTAAATCCAATGGAAGGCAAACACATTCAAACAAAGCTATTTGAATCAAATGAAAGTCAAACACATTCAAACAATGCTATCTGAATCAAATGAAAGTCAAATGCATTCAAAAAAGATAATTAAATCAAACGAAAGTCAAACACATTCAGACAAAGCTAATTGCATCAAATGAAAGTCAAAAACATTCAAACAAAGCTAATTAAATCATATGAAAGTCGAATGCTTTGAAAAAAGCTAATTGAATCAAGTAAAAGTCCAAAGAATTCAAACAAAGCTTTTTGATTCAAATGATTGTCAAATGCATTCAACGAGGCTAATTGAATCATATGACAGTCAAACAAAACTTTTTGAATCAAATAAAAGTCAAATGCATTCAACAAAGCAAATTGACTCAATTGAAAGTTAACCACATTCAAGCAAAGCTAATTGAATCAAATGAAAGTCAAACACATTTAAACAAAGCTATTTGAACCAAATGAAAGTCAAACACATTCAAGAAATGCTATTTGAATCAGATGAAAGTCAAACGCATTCAAAAAAGGTATTTAAATCAAGTGAAAGTCAAAATCATTCAAACAAAGCTATTTGAATCAAATTAAAGTCAAACACATTCAAACAAAGCTTTTTGAATTAAATGAAAGTCAAATGCATTAAACAAAGCTAATTGATTCAAATGAAAGTCAATCACATTCAAACAAAGCTAATTTAATCAAATGAAAAATCAAACACATTCAAACAAAGCTTTTTCAATCAAATGAAATTCAAATGCATTCAAAATAGCGATTTGAATCAAGTGAAAGTCAAACAAAGCTTTTTGAATCAAATGATTGTCAAATCCATTCAACGATGCTAATTGAATCATATGAAAGTCAAGCACATTCAAAAAAATCTTTTTGAATCAACTGAAAGTCAAATGCAATTAAAAAAAAAGTAATTAAATCAAGTGAAAGTCAAACACATTTAAACAAAGATTTTTAAATCAAATGAAAGTTAAAATCCATTCAAAAAAGCTAATTGAATCAAGTGAAAGTCTAGGTAATTAAAACAAAGCTTTTTGAATCAAATGACTGTCAAATGCGTTCAACGATGCTAATTGAATCAAATAAGAGTCAAACACATTCAAACAAAGCTTTTTGAATCAAATGAAAGTCATATGCATTCATAAAAGCTAATTGAATGAAATGAAAGTCAATGGCATTCTAACAAACCTAATTAAATCAAACGAAAGTCAATGGCATTCTAACAAACCTAATTGAATCAAATGAAAGTCAACCACATTCAAACGAAGCTAATTGAATGAAATGAAAGTTAACCACATTCAAACAAAGCATATTAAATCAAGTGAAAATCAAACACATTCAAACAAAGCTTTTTGAATCAAAAGAAAGTCAAATGATTTCAAAAAAGCTAATTAAATCAAGTGAAAGTCAAACAAATTCAAACATAGCTTTTTAAATCAAATGATTGTCAAATGCATTCAACGATACTAATTGAATCATATGAAAGTCAAACACATTCAAACAAATCTTTTTGAATCAAATGAAAGTCAAATGCATTCAACAAATCAAATTGAATCACTTAAAAGTCAACCACATTCAAACAAAGCTAATTAAATCCAATGGAAGGCAAACACATTCAAACAAAGCTATTTGAATCAAATGAAAGTCAAACACATTCAAACAATGCTATTGAATCAAATGAAAGTCAAATGCATTCAAAAAAGATAATTAAATAAAACGAAAGTCAAACACATTCAGACAAAGCTAATTGCATCAAATGAAAATCAAACACATTCAAACAAAGCTTTTTCAATCAAATAAAATTCAAATGCATTCAAAATAGCGATTTGAATCAAGTGAAAGTCAAACAAAGCTTTTTGAACCAAATGATTGTCAAATCCATTCAACGATGCTAATTGAATCATATGAAAGTCAAGCACATTCAAAAAAATCTTTTTGAATCAACTGAAAGTCAAATGCAATTAAAAAAAAAGTAATTAAATCAAGTGAAAGTCAAACACATTTAAACAAAGATTTTTAAATCAAATGAAAGTTAAAAACCATTCAAAAAAGCTAATTGAATCAAGTGAAAGTCTAGGTAATTAAAACAAAGCTTTTTGAATCAAATGACTGTCAAATGCGTTCAACGATATTAATTGAATCAAATGAGAGTCAAACACATTCAAACAAAGCTTTTTGAATCAAATGAAAGTCATATGCATTCAGAAAAGCTAATTGAATGAAATGAAAGTCAATGGCATTCTAACAAACCTAATTAAATTAAACGAAAGTCAATGGCATTCTAACAAACCTAATTGAATCAAATGAAAGTCAACCACATTCAAACGAAGCTAATTGAATCAAATGAAAGTTAACCACATTCAAACAAAGCATATTAAATCAAGTGAAAATCAAACACATTCAAACAAATCTTTTTGAATCAAAAGAAAGTCAAATGATTTCAAAAAAGCTAATTAAATCAAGTGAAAGTCAAACAAATTCAAACATAGCTTTTTGAATCAAATGATTGTCAAATGCATTCAACGATACTAATTGAATCATATGAAAGTCAAACACATTCAAACAAATCTTTTTGAATCAAATGAAAGTCAAATGCATTCAACAGATCAAATTGAATCAATTAAAAGTCAACCACATTCAAACAAAGCTAATTAAATCCAATGGAAGGCAAACACATTCAAACAAAGCTATTTAAATCAAATGAAAGTCAAACACATTCAAACAATGCTATCTGAATCAAATGAAAGTCAAATGCATTCAAAAAAGATAATTAAATCAAACGAAAGTCAAACACATTCAGACAAAGCTAATTGCATTAAATGAAAGTCAAAAACATTCAAACAAAGCTATTTAAATCATATGAAAGTCGAATGCTTTGAAAAAGCTAATTGAATCAAGTAAAAGTCCAAAGAAATCAAACAAAGCTTTTTGATTCAAATGATTGTCAAATGCATTCAACGAGGCTAATTGAATCATATGACAGTCAAACAAAACTTTTTGAATCAAATAAAAGTCAAATGCATTCAACAAAGCAAATTGACTCAATTGAAAGTTAACCACATTCAAGCAAAGCTAATTGAACCAAATGAAAGTCAAACACATTTATACAAAGCTATTTGAACCAAATGAAAGTCAAACACATTCAAGAAATGCTATTTGAATCAGATGAAAGCCAAACGCATTAAAAAAAGGTATTTAAATTAAGTGAAAGTCAAAATCTTTCAAACAAAGCTATTTGAATCAAATTAAAGTCAAACACATTCAAACAAAGCTTTTTGAATTAAATGAAAGTCAAATGCATTAAACAAAGCTAATTGATTCAAATGAAAGTCAATCACATTCAAACAAAGTTAATTTAATCAAATAAAAATCAAACACATTCAAACAAAGCTTTTTCAATCAAATGAAATTCAAATGCATTCAAAATAGCGATTTGAATCAAGTGAAAGTCAAACAAAGCTTTTTGAATCAAATGATTGTCAAATCCATTCAACGATGCTAATTGAATCATATGAAAGTCAAGCACATTCAAACAAATCTTTTTGAATCAACTGAAAGTCAAATGCAATTAAAAAAAAAGTAATTAAATCAAGTGAAAGTAAAACACATTTAAACAAAGCTTTTTAAATCAAATGAAAGTTAAATCCATTCAAAAAAGCTAATTGTATCAAGTCAAAGTCTAGGTAATTAAAACAAAGCTTTTTGAATCAAATGACTGTCAAATGCGTTCAACGATGCTAATTGAATCAAATGAGAGTCAAACACATTCAAACAAAGCTTTTTGAATCAAATGAAAGTCATATGCATTCAGCAAAGCTAATTGAATGAAATGAAAGTAAATGGCATTCTAACAAACCTAATGAAATCAAACGAAAGTCAACGGCATTCTAACAAACCTAATTAAATCAAATGAAAGTCAACCACATTCAAATAAACCTAATTGAATCAAATGAAAGTTAACCACATTCAAACAAAGCATATTAAATCAAGTGAAAATCAAACACAATCAAACAAAGCTTTTTGAATCAAAAGAAAGTCAAATGATTTCAAAAAAGCTAATTAAATCAAGTGAAAGTCAAACAAATTCAAAAATAGCTTTTTGAATCAAATGATTGTCAAATGCATTCAACGATACTAATTGAATCATATGAAAGTCAAACACATTCAAACAAATCTTTTTGAATCAAATGAAAGTCAAATGCATTCAACAAATCAAATTGAATCAATTAAAAGTCAACCACATTCAAACAAAGCTAATTAACTCCAATAGAAGGCAAACACATTCAAACAAAGCTATTTGAATCAAATGATAGTCAAACACATTCAAACAATGCTATCTGAATCAAATGAAAGTCAAATGCATTCAAAAAAGATAATTAAATCAAACGAAAGTCAAACACATTCAGACAAAGCTAATTGCATCAAATGAAAGTCAAAAACATTCAAACAAAGCTAATTAAATCATATGAAAGTCGAATGCTTTGAAAAAAGCTAATTGAATCAAGTAAAAGTCCAAAGAATTCAAACAAAGCTTTTTGATTCAAATGATTGACAAATGCATTCAACGAGGCTAATTGAATCATATGACAGTCAAACAAAACTTTTTGAATCAAATAAAAGTCAAATGCTTTCAACAAAGCAAATTGACTCAATTGAAAGTTAACCACATTCAAGCAAAGCTAATTGAATCAAATGAAAGTCAAACACATTTAAACAAAGCTATTTGAACCAAATGAAAGTCAAACACATTCAAGAAATGCTATTTGAATCAGGTGAAAGTCAAACGCATTCAAAAAAGGTATTTAAATCAAGTGAAAGTCAAAATCATTCAAACAAATCTATTTGAATCAAATTAAAGTCAAACACATTCAAACAAAGCTTTTTGAATTAAATGAAAGTAAAATGCATTAAACAAAGCTAATTGATTCAAATGAAAGTCAATCACATTCAAACAAAGATAATTTAATCAAATAAAAATCAAACACATTCAAACTAAGCTTTTTCAATCAAATGAAATTTAAATGCATTCAAAATAGCGATTTGAATCAAGTGAAAGTCAAACAAAGCTTTTTGAATCAAATGATTGTCAAATCCATTCAACGATGCTAATTGAATCATATGAAAGTCAAGCACATTCAAACAAATCTTGTTGAATCAACTGAAAGTCAAATGCAATTAAAAAAAAAGTAATTAAATCAAGTGAAAGTCAAACACATTTAAACAAAGCTTTTTTAATCAAATGAAAGTTAAATCCATTCAAAAAAGCTAATTGAATCAAGTGAAAGTCTAGGTAATTAAAACAAAGCTTTTTGAATCAAATGACTGTCAAATGCGTTCAACGATGCTAATTGAATCAAATGAGAGTCAAACACATTCAAACAAAGCTTTTTGAATCAAATGAAAGTCATATGCATTCAGCAAAGCTAATTGAATGAAATGAAAGTCAATGGTATTCTAACAAACCTAATTAAATCAAACGAAAGTCAATGTCATTCTAACAAACCTAATTAAATCAAATGAAAGTCAACCACATTTAAACAAAGCTAATTGAATCAAATGAAAGTTAACCACATTCAAACAAAGCATATTAAATCAAGTGAAAATCAAACACATTCAAACAAAGCTTTTTGAATCAAAAGAAAGTCAAATGATTTCAAAAAAGCTAATTAAATCAAGTGAAAGTCAAACAAATTCAAACATAGCTTTTTGAATCAAATGATTGTCAAATGCATTCAACGATACTAATTGAATCATATGAAAGTCAAACACATTCAAACAAATCTTTTTGAATCAAATAAAAGTCAAATGCATTCAACAAATCAAATTGAATCAATTAAAAGTTAACCACATTCAAACAAAGCTAATTAAATCCAATGGAAGGCAAACACATTCAAACATAGCTATTTGAATCAAATGAAAGTCAAACACATTCAAACAATGCTATCTGAATCAAATGAAAGTCAAATGCATTCAAAAAAGATAATTAAATCAAACGAAAGTCAAACACATTCAGACAAAGCTAATTGCATCAAATGAAAGTAAAAAACATTCAAACAAAGCTAATTAAATCATATGAAAGTCGAATGCTTTGAAAAAAGCTAATTGAATCAAGTAAAAGTCCAAAGAATTCAAACAAAGCTTTTTGATTCAAATGATTGTCAAATGCATTCAACGAGGCTAATTGAATCATATGACAGTCAAACAAAACTTTTTGAATCAAATAAAAGTCAAATGCATTCAACAAAGCAAATTGACTCAATTGAAAGTTAACCACATTCAAGCAAAGCTAATTGAATCAAATGAAAGTCAAACACATTTAAACAAAGCTATTTGAACCAAATGAATGTCAAACACATTCAAGAAATGCTATTTGAATCAAATGAAAGTCAAACGCATTCAAAAAAGGTATTTAAATCAAGTGAAAGTAAAAAACATTCAAACAAAGCTATTTGAATCAAATTAAAGTCAAACATATTCAAACAAAGCTTTTTGAATTAAATGAAAGTCAAATGCATTAAACAAAGCTAATTGATTCAAATGAAAGTCAATCACATTCAAACAAAGCTAATTTAATCAAATAAAAATCAAACACATTCAAACAAAGCTTTTTCAATCAAATGAAATTCAAATGCATTAAAAATAGCGATTTGAATCAAGTGAAAGTCAAACAAAGCTTTTAGAATCAAATGATTGTCAAATCCATTCAACGATGCTAATTGAATGATATGAAAGTCAAGCACATTCAAACAAATCTTGTTGAATCAACTGAAAGTCAAATGCAATTAAAAAATAAGTAATTAAATCAAGTGAAAGTCAAACACATTTAAACAAAGATTTTTAAATCAAATGAAAGTTAAATCCATTCAAAAAAGCTAATTGAATCAAGTGAAAGTCTAGGTAATTAAAACAAAGCTTTTTGAATCAAATGACTGTCAAATGCGTTCAACGATGCTAATTGAATTAAATGAGAGTCAAACACATTCAAACAAAGCTTTTTGAATCAAATGAAAGACATATGCATTAAACAAAGCTAATCTAATGAAATGAAAGTCAATGGCATTCTAACAAACCTAATTAAATCAAACGAAAGTCAATGGCATCCTAACAAACCTAATTGAATCAAATGAAAGTCAACCACATTCAAACAAAGCTAGTTGAATCAAATGAAAGTTATCCACATTCAAACAAAGCATATTAAATCAAGTGAAAATCAAACACATTCAAACAAAGCTAATTAAATCAAGTGAAAGTCAAACAAATTCGAACATAGCTTTTTGAATCAAATGATTGTCAAATGCATTTAACGATACTAATTGAATCATATGAAAGTCAAACACATTCAAACAAATCTTTTTGAATCAAATGAAAGTCAAATGCATTCAACAGATCAAATTGAATCAATTAAAAGTCAACCACATTCAAACAAAGCCAATTAAATCCAATGGAAGGCAAACACATTCAAACAAAGCTATTTGAATCAAATGAAAGTCAAACACATTCAAAAAAGGTATTTAAATCAAGTGAAAGTCAAAATCATTCAAACGAAGCTATTTGAATCAAATTAAAGTCAAACACATTCAAACAAAGCTTTTTGAATTAAATGAAAGTCAAATGCATTAAACAAAGCTAATTGATTCAAATGAAAGTCAATCACATTCAAACAAAGCTAATTTAATCAAATAAAAATCAAACACATTCAAACAAAGCTTTTTCAATCAAATGAAATTCAAATGCATTCAAAATAGCGATTTGAATCAAGTGAAAGTCAAACAATGTTTTTTGAATCAAATGATTGTCAAATCCATTCAACGATGCTAATTGAATCATATGAAAGTCAAGCACATTCAAACAAATCTTGTTGAATCAACTGAAAGTCAAATGCAAATAAAAAAAAAGTAATTAAACCAAGTGAAAGTCAAACACATTTAAACAAAGATTTTTAAATCAAATGAAAGTTAAATCTGTTTAGGGTGAAAATACCCTAAGACACGTGGCCCAATAAAGGCTTGACACGTGTCAATCTTTAAACGGTCTGCAAAGGCCCAATCCCTTTGCAGACACGTGTCCCTTATACCCTAATTGAGGTACAGTTCTCCCTTACTATAAATAGTAAGGGTAGACCTCATTTATGACATACATTAATGGCAACCACAAAAAAACCAAACAAAGCCCAAACCTACTGAAACGCTCTCGAACCGAGAAGCTTTTACTGTTCTTATTCCACTTCGAAAAGATACTAACTTAATCTTCGGAGGCGGAACTCCCACCCCCCATCCGGAGTCTCCGTTACTTGTGCAGGTACAGGCGTAAGAAGGAAGTCTGCTAGGTGCAGGTACAGGCGTAAGAAGGAAGTCTGCTAGGAAATTGTAACTCTCCCAAAGGACACATAGAAAACCCCCAAACATCTGGCGCCGTCTGTGGGGAGAGTACTTTCTAGATGACATCTGAGCCTATACTACCTGGTAAAGGCAATCTGCCTAATGGGGAGGTTGAGGTCCATTCGGACCAAGATACAGCCGATAACTATGACTTGGAAGCCTACACTACTGCGGATGGCTCTTTGAGGACCAAGAACACCCGTTCCAAAGATAAGAGAGAACGGGAAGGGAACCAGGCGGCTCCTAGCAAGCCAACTAGGGGGCCGCTTGGGTTAACCTCTACCGCTGGAGACTCCCCAGTCTCTAGAGATGAGCTCATGAATATGATGATGAGCTTCAAAGGAGAGATCAAAGGCCTTTTGGACTATACAGCCGGCCCCCGTAAGGGTCAGGCGGAAGAAAGGCGTCACGGTAAAAAGACAGCCAAAACAGTAAAGGGTAGAGCATCTACCCCGCATCCGAAGTCAAACATGCCGGCTAGGCTCTTTGATTTCTCAAAGATGCACACTCCTATAGATGGAGTCAGAAAGCCCGTCCGGCACATTCAGCCGGATGGAACCAAGAAAGTCTATTCTGACGCCCGGACGCTCATCCAAGATAAAAAGACTCAGCGATCCGAGTCGGCATCAACATCGATCTATCGAGACAGCTTCAATGCCACCTCAGGAAGGCACTCGAGAACAAACAATGACAGCCGGACGAGCGAGGTTTCCGCTCGATCCGGCCCCCATATGATCCAACCGGCAGTGCATGGAACACCGTATACGCCCTTTGGATCCCCCTATGCACAGGCAGGTATTTTCGGGGGGCAGCATCAGCCGCCCGTCCAGCCTATGGACTGGCAGCTCCGGCTGCTCAACCTTGGGGAACAGCCAACGGCGTTCTCCAGAGAAATCACCGAGATGACCCAGCCGTCTAAAATCAAAAACGTGTTGGTAGGCGCCTACGACGGTACCACCAACCCGGAAGATCACCTTATGGCATACACCAACCTGATGTATTTGCAGGGTTTGGATGACGCCGCATGGTGCCGGTGCTTCCCGGCTACGTTGAAAGGGATTGCTCAACGTTGGTTTGGTAACCTCCCAGCCGGATGCATCAATAATTTCAGGACCTTGGCCTACTGGTTTACGTCCAACTTTTCTATGAACATCCCTGCCAAGAAAACAAGCCTTGATCTAGGGGCAATACAACAGGGAGACAAAGAGGGGCTCCGGTCATATGTCAGGCGGTTTAACCTGATGAGGATCCAAATCCATGGATTGTCTGATGACGTTGCCTATACTGATTTCTTCAAAGGCTTAAAAGATGGATCAACTTTTAAGTTTGACTTGGTTAGGAAGAGGGTCTCCACTCTTCACGAGGCGCTCATGAAGGCGGAGGCCTACATTCAGGCAGTGGAATTGTGTGCTGTTAAACTTCCAACGGATTACAAAAGATCCGATAAAAAAGAGAGTCGGCCTACCCAGTCGGCCAAAAAGGAAGACAAGAGAAAGGGGGTATGGGCGGCAGACTCATCCGGACAACCTTTCCAGAAAAGGAAGAGGTCGGATCCGTATGTGCCAAAGTACGAGTTCAACAAGGACTGTGCCTCCATTCTCAACGAAGTAAAGGACCGGTTGAATCTTGAAAAACCGTCTCCTATGAAGAGTCCTCTAAGCGCCCGGGATAAGAGCAAATATTGTCTTTTTCACGAGGAAATTGGCCACGACACTGAGGGTTGCTTTAGCCTCAGGCGGCTCTTCGACCGGCTCGCTGATGAGGGGGCTCTCAAATCTTATCTTTCCAAGTCAAGGGGTACTCCTAAACAAGCAAGAGGACCACCCCCAAAGAAGACGGCTATTCAATCGGATACGGATGAGGAAACCATCCTGACCATAGCCGGTGGATTTGCGGGAGGTGGGCCTACCACCCGGGGCACAAAAGACAACATTCGGAAACTGGTCAACTCAGTGGATGAGGGCCAGTCGTCTGAATATTCATTTCCGGAAGTTAACATCTCCGAGAGAGATAGGGGCGAGGTCAGGCGGCCTCATGATGACCCCATAGTCATCGAGTGCAAAATCGCGAATCAAAGAGTTGGCCGGATCTTGATTGATACCGGGAGCTCATCCGACCTCATCAGCTACCGGTGCTTGGAGAAACTCAAGTATAAGCCCAGTAGCATGCTTCCGGCCTCATACCCTCTTGTAGGTTTTGGGGGAGGAGTAGTACATCCGGTGGGGATGATTGATCTACCCATCCGGTTCGGAGAGAAGGGTAAGGGTCGGCATATGGTTGTAGAAGAGCTGACTGCCTACAATCTGATTATTGGCCGTCCAACCCTTAACCTCTCAAAGGCAGTCATCATCCCATCTCTAATGTTGATAAAGTTTGAAAGGGATGATGGCACAGTCGGTTCCTTGAGTGGGGACCAAAAGATGGCGAGAGAGTGTTACCTCTCGGACATCAAACCAACGCTTGACACAGGCGGTCAAGAGAAAGAAATTGTTGAACTTGACGACTGTGATCAAAGCTTACCGGCTACAAAGCCAGCTGGTAAAAAGAGGAAGGCGGACCAACTGGCACCTGTGAAGGAGAAACAATAGCAATCACTGTCCGGGGAGAGGACAAACGTCCTTCGCCCTCAGCCGGCAGGAGAAATAACTGATGTTGTCCTTGAAGACTGTCGGCCGGACAGAACCGTCAAGGTTGGAACGGCTGCGTTTGAAAGTTTGGGATCAGGTTTGCTCCTTTTGCTGAAGGAGTTCAAAGATGTGTTTGCCTTTGAAGTAGAAGAGATGCCGGGTGTAAGTCCGGATCTTGCTGTACATAGACTCGCTGTGGATCCTAAGAAGAAGCCGGTCAGGCAAAAGAAACGGAACCATGGCGAGGAAAGGTCCCAGGCGGCAGCAACCGAGGTCAAGAAACTCTTGGATGCTGGATTCATCCGGCAATGTTACTACCCGGATTGGGTAGCCAATGTCGTCCTTGTGAAAAAGCCGAATGGAACCTGGCGGATGTGTGTAGATTACACGGACCTCAACAGGGCTTGTCCAAAGGATAGCTACCCGCTTCCAAAGATAGATCATTTGGTAGACTCTACAGCCGGCCATGCCCTGATGAGTTTCATGGACGCCTATTCCGGCTTCCATCAGATACCCTTGTGGAAGAAAGACCAAGAGAAGACGGCTTTCGTCACAGATCAAGGGCTATATTGCTACAAGGTGATGCCGTTTGGGTTGAAGAATGCGCCTGCTACTTTCCAGCGAATGATGAACTCGGTCTTTTATGATCAGATTGGAAGGAACGTGGAGGTGTACATTGATGACATGATTGTCAAATCAAAGCTGCAGGCGAATCATCTAGCCGACCTCCGAGAAACTCTCACCACCCTCAGACGGCATAATGTCATGTTAAATCCAAAAAAATGCGTCTTTGGAGTTGAGTCCGGGAAGTTTCTTGGATTTTTGATTGATCAGAGGGGCATAGAGGCCAATCCGGACAAAGTACAGGCGGTGATTGACATGCAGTCGCCGCGTACCGTCAGGGAAGCTCAAAAGCTTACTGGTTGCCTGGCGGCATTGGGGAGATTCCTTAGCCGGTCAGGTGACAAGTGCTTGTATTTCTTTCAAGCAATCAAAAAGAGGTCAAGGTTTGAATGGGGTGAAGAGGCTGAGGCGGCATTTCAACGGCTGAAGCAACACCTGCATTCATTGCCAAGATTGGTGAGTCCCTTACCCCAGGAGGCTCTCTACATGTACTTGGCCGTCTCGGATCACTCCTTGAGCGCCGTCCTCCTTGCTGACAGAGACGGTAATCAGCTCCCGGTATACTTTATAAGCCATGTACTCCGGAATGCTGAACTTCGTTATCCCATGATCGAAAAATTCGGTCTGGCTTTGTTCAAAGCAGTCAAGCGGCTGAAACCGTATTTTTTAGCACATCCGGTGACCGTTTACACTGATCAGCCGCTCAAAAGGCCTATGACCACTTTAGAGTCATCCGGAAGAATGATTAAATGGGCTGTGGAAATCCAAAGCTTAGAAATCACTTTCGAACCCAGGCGAGCAGTGAAGGGTCAGGCGTTTGCCGACTTCATCGTTGAAATGACAAGGCCAATACAGCCGGATAAAACTGATGAAGTTTGGAGGGTTTATGTAGACGGGAGCTCTACGATGAATGGTTGCGGAGCGGGTGTAATTATTCACTCTCCGGAGGGGGACAAATACGAGTATGCTCTACGGTTCAAGTTTCAAGCTTCGAATAATGAAGCTGAATACGAAGCCCTGCTAGCCGGTATACGCATGTGTAAGGCAGTCGGAGCAAGGAAAGTTGATGCCTGCTCAGATTCCCAACTCATCGTTAGCCAGTACAACGGTGACTACGAGGCCACCCATCCGGTGATGATTATGTATCTGCAGGCGGTCAAAGAGGAGGCTGGGGAATTTGATGAATTCAACCTAAGTCAAGTACCCAGATCGGAGAATAATCAGGCGGATGCACTATCCAAACTTGCATCCTCCGCCACATGTGATACGCCTAGATCAGTCTTCTAGGAAGTCATGGAAAAGAAAAGCATTGAACATGACCCCATTGGAGTTCTAGATCGAAGCTCCACATGGATGGACCCCATCCGGAATTACTTGGTAGACGGCACTCTACCGGAAACCTCATCCGAAGCAGCTGCTCTTAAAAGACGAGCACTAAGCTTCGCAATGCACAAGGGTGAACTGTTCCGGAAGGGTTACTTGCAGCCGGCTTCTGTGGATCTCACATTGGCGGGAGGACCCTCGCCAAAAGAACCCGGCGACAAGGATACTTTTGGCCTACACTAGAGGCGGATGCATTAGATCTGGTGAAAAGATGCGACAAGTGCCAGAGGTTCGGCCGGCTGATAAGGCAGCCGGCAACTGATTTGTCAGCTATTCACAGCCCAATTCCCTTTGCAAAATGGGGCATGGATATTTTGGGGCCATACACTCCTGCCCCAGGCGGCAGAAGATACATTTTGGTGGTTGTTGATTACTTCACCAAGTGGGTTGAGGCCGAGGCGGTAAAGTGCATCAAAACTAAGGATGTCATCTCCTTCATTTGGAGAAATGTCATCAACTGGTTCGGTGTACCAATGTCAATGGTCTTTGACAATGGCCCCCAGTTCGACACGCCTTTCCTGAAGACTTGGTTGCAAGATCAAGGGATTTCCCACTACTTTGCATCCGTTGGTCGTCCGCAAGCAAACGGTCAAGTTGAAGCTTTCAACAAGCTCATCTCAGGCGGCATAAAGAAAAAGATCGAGAAGGCAGGCGGGCTTTGGGCAGAAGAGTTAACTCACATTCTTTGGTCCATCAGAACTACTGAGAAGGGGTCAACCGGTGAAACTCCATTCCTTATGGCATATGGCACAGAGGCGGTGCTTCCCATTGAATTATATGAGCCAACACTTCGAATCATGTTGTATGATGAAGAGGCAAATTGGGAAGCCATGCGCCTGTCTCTGGATACTCTTCCAGAAAGAAGGGGCAACGCCGCCTTGCGTCATGAAATCTACCGCCTTCGAATGACGAGGGCCTACAACAAAAAGGTGCTTAAACGCCCCCTCAAAGTTGGAGATTTTGTATTACGGAAGCTTGAAGCAACCGGTAGGGCATACGAACAAGGGAAACTAACCCCAAATTGGGAGGGACCCTACCGGATTTTTGAAGAAGTTAGAAACGACACATACCGCCTGGAAACCCCAGACGGAATGCGGCTGCCTCGTACCTGGAATGTAGATAACTTGAAAAAGTACTACTTCTAAGGATTGAAATGTGAAAGCATATAATTTCCATTCATACAATTGTATTTGCACCTGTCTAGTGCAAGAACACAGACGGAAGAACACTTGTTAAAACCACTGCTCCAAAAAGAGCAGTCATCCGGTGACACCCATCCGGGTGAATCACTGAAGAGAACAGCTCCCTTCTGGGTGGAACATTGTTCTAGCGATCCCATAACTCAACGGCATTTGTCAAACAATTTTGCAGCCGTTAGAAATGATCCTTTGCATCTAGCATTCATCCGGCAAGGACCCAAAAGAGGTCCATCCGGAAAAATGAAATTCCTAATGAGCCACCGTAACCACCTAAACGGTTTTACATCCCCATCCTATATATAATTCTACCAGACGGGGCAAGGTTAGGTCAGTCACTGACCCCCCATCCGGCTTCCATGAAACGACTGCCTGTCTACTGTTGGGGTAAACAGGTAGCCATTTCAGGGGCATATTGTGGTATCTCTTCTTCATCCGGCATATATAGAACGGCTGAAATACTTGTAAAAATGCATATAAAAAAAAAAATTGCAAATAATAGATAGAAAACCCGACTGTGTCGGTTAATAGATTAATTGAAATGTTAGCCGAACCCCTGTCCGGGAAAGATACATCGAAAATACACGGCACGCAGGACGGTAAAAAAAGAAAGAAAATATCAATCTTGCTGTTGCTCTTGTTGCTGAGGCTGCTCCAACCCTTGAGCTTGCCCAACCTGAGTCTCAGCCGTCTGCTCCTGCAGCTGCTCCGGCTGGTTTCCCATTGGCACCCCATCCGGCTCTGACCCTAACCCCTTCTCAGCCCACTCGTCGAAAGAAGGAGGGGCAGGAGTGCCGAGTACTCGAGCTTCATAAACTTCAGAAGCATACAAGTAACGGAGGTTGAAATAGTCAAAGTCAGAGTCCGGATGGATGAGGCCCCAAGCCAGCTTCATGCGCTCCTCGCAGTCGGCTTCATTCTCTGTAATCAGGCGGCTGAGTTCCTCGTTCAGCTCCTTTTTGTGGGCCGCCTGAATATTAGTGAGTTGGACAGTCAGCTCGCTGTTCTTCTGGCGGAGGTTGGCATTTTCCTTGTCAGCTCCTTCCAAAGCTCTAAGATCAGCCTGGAGGTCCTTGACCTTAAGCTCAAGTTCATCAACTTTCTTTTTGGCCTCATCCCCAGCCAGCACAGCCTCTTTCAGTAATTCCTCCTGTTGCAACTCTCTCTCTTTAGTTGCCAAATCATATTTAATAGTGTGAAATTGACTAACGTCAATTAGGTCAAGGGCACGCTTCTGAGCGTCTCTTACCTCCTCTTGCTTTTTACGCAAGGGGACTCGGAGCCCGTCCACTCTCAGCATCACCTATGGTACCAACCGGAAAAGGAGTTAGAACTAATGATGATAATTACTACTCATCCGGCTAAAGCAGAGCTTGAGACAAGCATAGGGCATTCGGGTTATTTACCTCAGCAAGAAGAGAGTTGATGCGATCCAGGTTAACCTGGTGTACAGCCAGCACCGCCTCCTTTTCAGAACGGGTTAGAGTCTTGACCATTCTCTTGGCGTATTGGTTGTAGTCGGGCCGGCTGGTAGAGTCATCTGCAAAGGAAGGGTTATCTGTCAAATACTGGGCATAGGCACCGCCTATATTCATGCGGCTGCCAGAGGAGCCCCCAGACTGGCTTGCTTGAGTTTTGACTCTCATATGCCCAAGCGGCCAGGGGGGGTCAAAGGCAGAGGTTTTACCTTGTACAGGCTGTGGGGTGCCATCCCCCCCAGCCGCATCTGAGCCAGATCCCATCCGGGTCTGGCCCGCCGAAGCACTCGGCGTTAGCTGCAGGCTCTTCCCTGCAGTGGTTGGCCTGGCAGGGTCAGACGTCCTCTTTGCGGGACTAGCTGCCAAAGGTGGACCCGGCAGCCTTGGAGCTTTTGAAGCCAGCTGGGGTATCACACCAGCCGGTCTTTTGTGCATGCTTGCTAGTGATTTTGGCATGCCTTGGGTTCCACCCTGAAAATAGTCAAAACAAAGCAATCAGTTAGAAACAAAGGCAGATCATATGTCATCCGGTAAGAAATGGAAGAGGTTTTACTCCATTCTTGGCGGCCAGTGCCGCCTTCTTCTCTTCGATTTGCTTCTTTCTCAGCTCAATAGCTGAGAAGGCAAGTGTCTTTTCAGGAGGCACCATTCTTTTAGCTTTACCTGCAAAAAAGGGAAATTCGAGTTAGAGCGTGTACGCATAATCAGGCGTCAGAATACCGGATGGGTTAATGAACCTACTCTTTTTAAACATTGAACTTAGATTGCAAAGGGACAAGAAGGACTCGTCCCTGAACCATTCCGGGAGGGGTACCCAGAACTTTGGGATGATGATTTCACTACCGTCCTCCATCAGATGGGTCGTTTTGAGGAAGAGACCCGTCTCCATTATTTGGTCCCAGGCCTCAGACGGCACTTTCGGGAGCGCGCATTTTTTGCCCAGCAATGCCGGGTGCTTATTATACCGCCGCAGCCGGTGATTTAGGGAAGTGGAAGGAGAAGAGACGACATAAAATTTGCTCTTCCAGTTGGTCCACTTTGATGGCTTCTCCAAAGTCATCATGTATTCTTGGTTGGTGGTAAGGGTGTACCAGGCATTCCACCCACCCGGAGCCCGGCTGAGGTAATGCATGTGTGCAAAAGCCTCCCAACTGGGGTTCACCTCCTGCAGCTCACATGCGGCAATGTACCCCAAAATATTGACCCAAGAGTTAGGAGTCAATTGCCATACGCCCAAGTCATACCCCAGCAATATGTCCTTGATGCAGGGGTGAAGGGGGAACCGGAGGCCTGCTTTGAATGCCGCCTCATAACAGCCGAAAAAATCATCGGCATGGTTCAAGTCGTCCGTCCATACGACGGCTGCATTAACAGGCGGGACTCTTATTTCCCAGTCCTTCCCAACTGGTTTCCTTTTAAAAAGAAAGGCAGGAAGGGTTGCAGTAAGGGTGACCACGTCTCTTGCAGACATGGTCATGTCAGTCGGATCTCCCTTAGCCGGCCATTTGTAGGCCTCTTCAACAATAGGCTCAGCCTCCTGTGCAGGGGCTTCAGATTCGGACCCAGACCCTTCTCCAGCAGATTCATCGCCGGATCCTTCGGCATTAGAATCAGAGTCTTCTAATATGCTGTCACCCGGTGTGCTCGGACCACTCGGGGAATCTTGACGAGTCCCCAGGGTTTCTTCCAAAGGAATTTCACCAGACGGTCCTGCCGTCTGGTCCTCGTTTCTGGGATCGGCCGGATCTTCGGCTGCGTCGTCGGACTTGTAATCCGGGTCAACTGCCGTCCATCTTATCCGAGCCATTCTGTCCTGCACATGAACAGAGACGGTCGGATTCGAGGTAGGTGAAGGTTCGCCCAAATACCCCCAGACGGCAGTCCCAGTCCTAGACTCAGCTGTGCCTGGTGACCGCCTGACAGCAGTCGTAAACTGTGCCGAGTGTATAATTGAAGGGTCCATATCCTATCTATGCAACCGGAAAATTAACAAAAAGAATTGAAAAAGGGTGCAGACGGTACCTTTGGAGGTTGGAATTTGCTGAGATGGTGGCTTGAAACCTACACAGGCGGAAATCTCCGAATGTGTTTGAAGCTGAAATAAAGAAAAATAGATCAGACATGTTTAATTGGAAGCTCATTTAAAAGCCCCCCAAGCGGTGGAGTCCCGGATGAGGGATAGCAGAGATGGGCTGGAAATTGCTCAAACGACCCCCATACGGTTAAAAGCCGGATGGGGGCGATTTGTATGTTTGAGAAAAAGCTAAAGGCTGCTCAAACAACCCCCATACGGTTAGAAGCCGGATGGGGGCAATTTAAACAACGTTTGAGAAAAAGCCAAGGCTGCTCAAACGACCCCCATACGGTTAAATGCCGGATGGGGGCAATTTGAAACAAAGTTTGAGCCAAGGAAGCTCAAACGACCCCCATACGGGTAAAAGCCGGATGGGGGCTATTTGTATGTTTGAGAAAAAGCCAAGGCTGCTCAAACTACCCCCATACGGTTAAATGCCGGATGGGGGCAATTTGAATAATGTTTTGAGAAAAAGCTAAAGGCTGCTCAAACAACCCCCATACGGTTAAAAGCCGGATAGGGGCAATTTAAACAACGTTTGAGAAAAAGTCGAGGCTGCTCAAACGACCCCCATACGGATAAAAGCCGGATGGGGGCAATTTGAAACAGTTTTGAGCCAAGGCTGCTCAAACGACCCCCATACGGGTAAAAGCTGGATAGGGGCTATTTGTATGTTTGAGAAAAAGCTAAAGGCTGCTCAAACAACCCCCATACGGTTAGAAGCCGGATGGGGGCAATTTAAACAACGTTTGAGAAAAAGCGAAGGCTGCTCAAACGACCCCCATACGGTTAAATGTCGGATGGGGGCAATTTGAAACAAAGTTTGAGCCAAGGAAGCTCAAACGACCCCCATACGGGTAAAAGCCGGATGGGGGCTATTTGTATGTTTGAGAAAAAGCCAGGGCTGCTCAAACGACCCTCATACGGTTAAATGCCGGATGGGGGCAATTTGAATGATGTTTGAGAAAAAGCCAAGGCTGCTCAAACTACCCCCATACGGTTAAATGCCGGATGGGGGCAATTTGAAAGATGTTTGAAAGCAAAGGTTGATCAAACCACCCCCATACGGCTAAAGGCCGGATGGGGTTACTTATAACTAGTGTGAATAAAAACAAAGTTGGCTCAAAGGGGTCCCATGCGGCACAATGCCGGATGGGACTATATTAAACATCCTAGACGGCAAAACGCCGGATGAGGGGGATTTTTGGACTTGTCCCAAGCCAGCCCCATGCGGCAAAATGACGGATGAGGGCATTTTACAACTAGGGAAATATTTCAAAAACCTCACACGGGAAATCCCGGATGAGGTAGGGGTAATTCAGAAATTTTTGGACAAAATATACCCAGGCGGCAAAATGCCGAGTGAGGTTCTTAATCTAGGGGCAAAAAGAGGGAGAATGCAAACGGTACCTTGCTAAATCCGCACTCAGCCGGAAGGCAGATGTCAAGTACTTGCGAAAACCGGATGCTCGAAAGTCTTGAAAGAAGCAGCCGGTATCAGAGCTTCTCAGGAAATTTTTGAAAATAAAAAGTGCGGAGGAAAGAGGTAGCCACCCTACTTATAGAAAGAGGCAGAAGGCGAACAGTCACCTTCTGCACGAAAATTTGAAATTCAAAAAAAAAAAAAAAAAAGAAGAAGAGGGGGGAAGCAGACTAACCGTCACTTACCCCATGCACCCTACGTCTGTCACAGATGACACGTGAGCTTGCCACATCTCACCTGTGAGGGGCAGATGTTTAGGGTGAAAATACCCTAAGACACGTGGCCCAATAAAGGCTTGACACGTGTCAATCTTTAAACGGTCTGCAAAGGCCCAATCCCTTTGCAGACACGTGTCCCTTATACCCTAATTGAGGTACAGTTCTCCCTTACTATAAATAGTAAGGGTAGACCTCATTTATGACATACATTAATGGCAACCACAAAAAAACCAAACAAAGCCCAAACCTACTGAAACGCTCTCGAACCGAGAAGCTTTTACTGTTCTTATTCCACTTCGAAAAGATACTAACTTAATCTTCGGAGGCGGAACTCCCACCCCCCATCCGGAGTCTCCGTTACTTGTGCAGGTACAGGCGTAAGAAGGAAGTCTGCTAGGTTCAGGTACAAGCGTAAGAAGGAAGTCTGCTAGGAAATTGTAACTCTCCCGAAGGACACATAGAAAACCCCCAAACAAAATCCATTCAACAAAGCTAATTGAATCAAGTGAAAGTCTAGGTAATTAAAACAAAGCTTTTTGAATCAAATGACTGTCAAATGCGTTCAACGATGCTAATTGAATTAAATGAGAGTCAAACACATTCAAACAAAGCTTTTGAATCAAATGAAAGTCATATGCATTAAACAAAGCTAATCTAATGAAATGAAAGTCAATGGCATTCTAACAAACCTAATTAAATCAAACGAAAGTCAATGGCATCCTAACAAACCTAATTGAATCAAATGAAAGTCAACCACATTCAAACAAAGCTAGTTGAATCAAATGAAAGTTATCCACATTCAAACAAAGCATATTAAATCAAGTGAAAATCAAACACATTCAAACAAAGCTAATTAAATCAAGTGAAAGTCAAACAAATTCAAACATAGCTTTTTGAATCAAATGATTGTCAAATGCATTCAACGATACTAATTGAATCATATGAAAGTCAAACACATTCAAACAAATCTTTTTGAATCAAATGAAAGTCAAATGCATTCAACAGATCAAATTGAATCAATTAAAAGTCAAACACATTCAAACAATGCTAATTAAATCCAATGGAAGGCAAACACATTCAAACAAAGCTATTTGAATCAAATGAAAGTCAAACACATTCAAAAAAGGTATTTAAATCAAGTGAAATTCAAAATCATTCAAACAAAGCTATTTGAATCAAATTAAAGTCAAACACATTGAAACAAAGCTTTTTGAATTAAATGAAAGTCAAATGCATTAAACAAAGCTAATTGATTCAAATGAAAGTCAATCACATTCAAACAAAGCTAATTTAATCAAATAAAAATCAAACACATTCAAACAAAGCTTTTTCAATCAAATGAAATTCAAATGCATTCAAAATAGCGATTTGAATCAAGTGAAAGTCAAACAAAGCTTTTTGAATCAAATGATTGTCAAATCCATTCAACGATGCTAATTGAATCATATGAAAGTCAAGCACATTCAAACAAATCTTGTTGAATCAACTGAAAGTCAAATGCAATTAAAAAAAAGTAATTAAATCAAGTGAAAGTCAAACACATTTAAACAAAGATTTTTAAATCAAATGAAAGTTAAATCCATTCAAAAAAGCTAATTGAATCAAGTGAAAGTCTAGGTAATTAAAACAAAGCTTTTTGAATCAAATGACTATCAAATGCGTTCAACGATGCTAATTGAATTAAATGAGAGTCAAACACATTCAAACAAAGCTTTTTGAATCAAATGAAAGTCATATGCATTCAACAAAGCTAATCTAATGAAATGAAAGTCAATGGCATTCTAACAAACCTAATTAAATCAAACGAAAGTCAATGGCATCCTAACAAACCTAATTGAATCAAATGAAAGTCAACCACATTCAAACAAAGCTAGTTGAATCAAATGAAAGTTATCCACATTCAAACAAAGCATATTAAATCAAGTGAAAATCAAACACATTCAAACAAAGCTAATTGAATCAAGTGAAAGTCAAACAAATTCAAACATAGCTTTTTGAATCAAATGATTGTCAAATGCATTCAACGATACTAATTGAATCATATGAAAGTCAAACACATTCAAACAAATCTTTTTGAATCAAATGAAAGTCAAATGCATTCAACAGATCAAATTGAATCAATTAAAAGTCAACTGTTTCGGGGTTTTCTGATGTCCTGCGGGAGAGTTACAATTCCGAGACTGGAACCGGACGCCTGTACCTGCAAAATAACGGAGACTCCTGTGAGCTCCGCCTCCAACGGTCAAGTTAGTACCTGATTAAGGAGTAATAAGTGCGGAAATTATAGGGGGAAGATCTGGTTCCTCTAGGGGAGGAGTGATCAATGTGTTTAGACTTCTCTAGGTGAGAGTCATTAATTGCTTAATCCCCTTTAATCAGGATTAATTAAGTATTTATATTCTTGAGAAGCGTGCCACTCTTTAGGTTTAGGGTAAACCTAGGGCTGACCGGGCCTCTAAACAGGATTGGGCCTTGTTGGCCGGTCTTCCCATTTGGCATGGGTGGACACGTGGCGTGTCTCAATTGGTCTGTAGAGGACGTATCTGTGACTGACACGTGGCAGGCTCCTATTGGCCTACGTGAAGGACACGTGGCGGAACCTGGTTAGTCCAATTGTCAGACGGTGATTGGTGGATAAAAATCCCCTAATCATCAACCACATTCAAACAAAGCTAATTAAATCCAATGGAAGGCAAACACATTCAAACAAAGCTATTTGAATCAAATGAAAGTCAAACACATTCAAAAAAGGTATTTAAATCAAGTGAAAGTCAAAATCATTCAAACAAAGCTATTTGAATCAAATTAAAGTCAAACACATTCAAACAAAGCTTTTTGAATTAATTGAAAGTCAAATGCATTAAACAAAGCTAATTGATTCAAATGAAAGTCAATCACATTCAAACAAAGCTAATTTAATCAAATAAAAATCAAACACATTCAAACAAAGCTTTTTCAATCAAATGAAATTCAAATGCATTCAAAATAGCGATTTGAATCAAGTGAAAGTCAAACAAAGCTTTTTGAATCAAATGATTGTCAAATCCATTCAACGATGCTAATTGAATCATATGAAAGTCAAGCACATTCAAACAAATCTTGTTGAATCAACTGAAAGTCAAATGCAATTAAAAAAAGTAATTAAATCAAGTGAAAGTCAAACACATTTAAACAAAGATTTTTAAATCAAATGAAAGTTAAATCCATTCAAAAAAGCTAATTGAATCAAGTGAAAGTCTAGGTAATTAAAACAAAGCTTTTTGAATCAAATGACTATCAAATGCGTTCAACGATGCTAATTGAATTAAATGAGAGTCAAACACATTCAAACAAAGCTTTTTGAATCAAATGAAAGTCATATGCATTCAACAAAGCTAATCTAATGAAATGAAAGTCAATGGCATTCTAACAAACCTAATTAAATCAAACGAAAGTCAATGGCATCCTAACAAACCTAATTGAATCAAATGAAAGTCAACCACATTCAAACAAAGCTAGTTGAATCAAATGAAAGTTATCCACATTCAAACAAAGCATATTGGTGTGCCTCAGTCGTATGCAACCAAAAATATCACAACTAAGCTAACTGCAAATAAACGTAGTTAGGGAAGTCGAGTTCGAATCCACAGGGAAAAAGGGACTAATAACTGGAAACCTAAGTGGAAATACTCTAGGACGGTAGTAACCTAAGTAACGAGGGGGGTTTTCACGAGAAATGATGATAAATGAACTAAGTAAGAACAACGAACGTAATGAATAGGTAATCAATGAGAAGAACGGTCTTGGTTATGCGAAATCCACTAATGAACATACAAATTGATCATAGAAGTCTCCTCAATCAAGCTCTATTGAACACCTTGTTGTAGAATTCCTAGATTCTAAATTCTCATAAATAGTTAGAAATAGCAAAGCGCTCCTTTCTAACCCTTTCCAATGCACAATTCAAGACAAGCGCTCTAAATTATCCACAAGAAGAAAATAAACGGAGAAATCAACAAGGATTGAATAAATTAACACAAGCGGTCTAATTTCTTCAATAATATTATTCCCTCTTCAAGTTATCAACCAAAAGCATGCATCAATAACCTAAAGTTGCTACTTTGGAAAGATTAATTAGATGCAAGCGAATCCAATAATTCTAACCTAGCAATTGATTAAAGCAAATCATGAAATTAATTCAAGGAACAATATATATTCAATAGATATTAAGAGAAGAAAGATCTCACAATTCGTAGCTAAAAGCTTCAATCTTTAACCAAGAATCCGGAAGATTAAGCTTCCATGGATTCTAATTCCAAAACAAAGAATTCTGAAAATTCCAAGAAAACCCTAGAAAGCTTTTTTTTCTCAAAACTTAATTCTCCTTTTTCTCCTTCAAACTTAATTAAAACTAAGCTATTTATATGTTTCTATATTTTAATAACATAACACAATAATAATAATAAAATAATATCCAAAACACGAGCCAAAACAAAGCCAAATTGCTGAAAATTAACCAAAACAGCCCGAATTTCTGCCAGAGCCGCTGCCAGCTGCTCTGGACCCGCTGGCAGCTGCTCTGGCAGCCCCTCACTCTGGTATACCCGCTGCCAGCGGCTCTGGCCAGCTGCCAGCGGCCCTGGCAGCGGTTCCTGCTGTTTTCGCCTTCTTTCCTTGCTTCTTCTTCTTGCTTTGCTTCACCTTTTCCTCAAGCTTTCTTCCTTGCTCTTCCATGCTCCATCACAACTCTCAAATCACGAGCCAAGGTCCATCCTTCTTACATAACTCTTCATTGGTTCCCGAGCTCACTCACTCACTTATACTCATAAATCCCGCCTTTTGCACATAAGTGAGATCACAGCCCAAAACTCACAAAAGCTAACAAAAGTACATATAAAGCATCAAAACACACCCTAAAATGCTTCTCTCAACCCATGATAAGAAGGCTTATCAAATTCCCCCATGCTTGAACCTTTACTCGCCCTCGAGTAAACTTAGAGAATAAAACACATCCTCCTCACTAAGGTTCAAAACAGAAGATGGTGGAATCAAACTAGCTCTATGCACTCAAACTCAACAAAACATCCTAGTACTTATCAACCAATCACAATCACACTCCCCCATACTTCACACTTTGAATCTCCCTTTTTTCTTATTTATCAATTCATCCCCAAAATCAACTTGGAACGATAAACGCATAGCCATGAGTATGAATATTCTCAACCGCCTAAAGAAATGAAATTTTTGATAAAATTGGGCAAACAAAAACTCAACTTAACCAAAAATCTCATAAAAACACTTCCACATTCAAGAGTGAAAACAAACAACTCATGCTCTCAAATTCCTAAGATGATCAACAAATTCCCCCAAAATCTCAACTATCTCCCAAAATCACCAAGATGAAACCTACCCCGACACCTCCTTATATCTCCTCCCCTTATGACACCGACTCCGGCAAATAGATGCGAAATTTCCTTGAAAAATCAAATTCATGAACATTTCTCTCTTTTTTCTCTCATTTTGCCTAGGAGCCCTTTCGGGTTTTCATCCTAGCCTCTCATCTTTTTCCAAATCTCACTTTCTCACCCACTCATTAGCCACTTTTTTGCTTAGGTCGCCCTTTCGGGTTTTCAACCTAACCGGGCCCCCATTTTTGCCTAAGCCGCCTTTTCAGGTTTTCGACTTAGCGGGTTTCTTTTTCTTTTTTCTTTCTTTCTTCCTTTTTTTTCTTTTCATTTTTCATTTTTTTTTTCATTTTGCATTTTTTTTTTCATTGAAACACAATTGAAATAGCTATACAAAACCATCAAATTAAGATAACTATACAATTTGTAATGATATGCAAGAATTGCTTCCCCCCCTACTTGAATGAAACATTGTCCTCAATGCAAGAACAACAACAATTAAAACAAAAGTATGGGAAAGGAAGAAGGATGCAAAACCTCAAGGAGAAGGACCTCCGGAGCCGGAAGATTAGGCATTATCAAGGATTTCAAAAATTTCGAGAAGAAAAAATGAACTATGGGGACCCCAATGCCCATGGGAAGATCATTCCAACCAAAAGCATTTTTAATTACCGCATAAGGCATGATATAGTTCTTATTGTTAAAATTGAAAGAAATTCTTGACATCCCTTAGTCAAAGTGGAAAGGAATTCATGTATACCTCACATAAGTAGGTGCGCTCGTGCTCCATCACCTCCTCCAAACCAACCTCTTGCAATGCCTCCAAATCGAAGAACTTTGTGCATTGCACTATACTCTTGGGTTGTTGGAGTTCAAATAGCTTGCTCCTTTGTAGTGAGCCTAATTCCCATGAAGTCACTTGCTTGGGGAAAAGAGGGTGATTCACCCTCTTTTGAAGTATCACCTTGTTGTCTCTTCCCATTGCTTAAGAATGAATTGCACAACTCACACTTTATTCTTCAAAGCACAATGAACACACCACCAAACCTCCAAACACCAAGGTTCTCACAATTCCTCAAATGCCAAGTGTGAAATTGAGAAATTGAAACAATTTTAGGTTGAATTGTCTTTGAAAGTGAGGGAAAGGGATTGTGTGTAGGAAAGATTGGGTTAGGGTTTGGGAGTATGAGTGTGGGATTGCTAAGGGAAAGAGAAGAAGGATGAATTGGATTTTAGAAATCAAGAAATGGGTCAAAAAGGGTGAAAAATTCAGGAAAGGCTGGAAAGGCCGCTGGTAGCGGCTTGGGACCCGCTGCCAGCGGCTAAAGCAGAGCTTTTGGATCTTCTTTGCTGGAAGACCCGCTGGCAGCGGCTATACTGCGTAAATTTTTTTTTTTTTTTTTTTTTTTTTTTTTTTTTTTAGAAAAAATAAACGTGGAGGGGGGGTACCCGCTGGCAGCGGCTTTTGAGCAGCTACCAGCGGCTGGGACAGCAAAAGGGGAGGTTGGGCTGCTGGAAGACCCGCTGGTAGCGGCTGCAGAGCAGCTGCCAGCGACTACTGCAGGGATAGCCCCCCTTTGGCCTGTTTTGCTCTGTTTTTGCTGCTCTTCGCGCATAACAAATACTCCCAAGGCATCCACCTACACAAACACAATAAAAATACTCTTCACATCACAAGAAAAATAAAAAACTAAACTACAAGAAGAAATGGGGAAGATTTTCGATCGGGTTGCCTCCCGATTAGCGCTTTTGTTTTACGTCGTTGGCTCGACGCGGCTCATCCCACTTCGCTACTCCATTGATGGCTCGTAGAGATCGATGCACTCCACGTTCTCGGTTTTGAAACCCTCGAAGTAGGGTTTGAGCCTTTTTCCATTCACTTTGAACATGTTGTTGGTCTCTAAACTCCGAATTTCTACCGCTCCATGCGGATAGACCTTGTCAACTTGAATTGGACCCTTCCAACGGGAGCTCATCTTGTCATGCCACACCTTATTCTTTGCTTTGTGGTATACCTGGGATAATTTCTTGCCCGGAAATGATGACGGGGTGGGTGTTGCCCCTAGTGGTATAGGTGGAAGCTTGGACTGTTCATTCAATTCCGCCACCTTCACCTGCACATTAGTAGGTATAGAAGAATCCAAGCAATCACCAGACACAACATTAGTAATAGGTGTGAGGAGCTCATCCCCATGATCAATGTTAGAAACATCATGCAATATTGGATCGACAACATTTATAGAATATAAAGAATGAGTATCAACAGGATACTTTATGGTATCATAAATGTTATACACAATTGCTTTCCCATCAACCTCCATAGTCAAAGAACCGGTAGACACATCGATTTTTGTCTTAGCAGTCTTTAAGAAAGGTCTTCCTAACAGGATGGGGGCTGCTTGTTTGTCATGTTCCATGTCAAGGACGTAAAAGTCAGCAGGAAAGATCAATCCATCAACCTTAACAAGTACATCTTCTACTACCCCCTTAGGATATACATTGGACCTATCAGCTAACTGAATTACTACCCCAGTTTCATGCAAAGGCCCAAGTTCTAAAGATTTAAACAGGGAGTAGGGAATGACATTGATTGATGCACCTAGGTCCAACATGGCTCGGTGTAATGTGGTGTCTCCTATTGTAACAGGAATAGTAAACATACCAGGATCACCACATTTTTCTGGGAGTTTCTTTTGGAAAACTGCAGAAACATGAGCACTCACCTTCACTTTTTCTTTTCCTCCCAACCTGTGCTTTCTCTTGATCGTACACAGTTCCTTCATAAACTTAGCAAAACGAGGAACACTTTTAATCACATTCAAGAGGGGCATATTTACCTCACATTTGCTGAAAGTCTCATAAATATCCTTGTCTTTCTCATACCTTCGAGTATCTTGCAAGGCTTCTGGGAAAGGTGGCACAGGCTCATAAGAGGTAAAGGTTGGAGGATTCGCCTTAGTTTCTTGTTCTACTTCCTCCTTCTCAACTCCAATCAAGTCTTTAGCCTTCTTAGGTGCAACTACAGTTTCTTGCAACTTTTTGCCACTTCTCAATGTTATTGCATTAACTTGTTGCTTAGGGTTCAGCTCCGTTTGGGATGGAAGCTTTCCAGAGTCCTTAGCTTCAAGTCGGCTTACTGCACTTGAGATTTGACTGACTTGATTCTCCAGGTTTTGAATACTTGATCTGGTTTCTTGTTGAAACTGCATCATATTCTGCTGCATGGTAGAAACATTAGAAGTTAGTGATCTAATCATTTCTTCAGTTGACATATTACCTGAATTAGAGCTTTGGCCTTGAGGTGTTAGGAACGGTGCCCTATATTGCTGAAACTGTTGTTGACCTTGAGCATGCTGATGTTGTTGGTTTCCTTGGGAATTCCCATATCTCAAATTTGGATGATCTCTCCATCCTGGGTTGTAGGTATTTGAAAAGGGATCATATCTTCTCTGCGGACCTTGCCCTTGGAAACCCATTGCATTGGCCTGCTCATTCTGTTCCTCTTGTAATTGAGGACATGCATCAGTGGGATGTCCTGTGGAGGTGCATAAACCACAAGCATTCAGTTGCTGTGGATTCCTTGAGTTCACCATGAACTCACGCATCATAGAAGTCAAATCAGCTACTTGACTCTCTAACTCAGTTGTATTTGAATTTGCTGCATTCACCCGGCGCGTGGGAGTTCTCTGACTGAACTGCCTAGAATTCTCTGCTAGCTCTGCAATCAGCCTAGTTGCATCTCCTGGAGTCTTATTCACTAGCCCTCCACCACTTGCTGCATTCACCATCCTCAAATCATCATCTGTTAGACCTCCATAGAAGTATAGGATGAGGTCTTGATCGGAATACCCATGGTACGGACAACTAGCACACAATCTCTTGAATCTCTCCCAATACTCATACAAGGATTCATCTTCCTTCTGATCCACATTGCTGATAGCTTTCTTAAGGCTTGCAGAAATAGTGGCTGGGTAGTACTTCTCAAGGAAACACTTCTTTAAATCTGCCCAAGTTGTTATGCTACCTGGGGGAAGATAATAAAACCAATCCTTTGCTGCATCTTTGAGAGAAAAAGGAAATGCTCTCAACTGAATTTGTTCATCAGTCATCCCAATCGGTTTCATGCTAGTGCAAACCACATGAAATTCTGCCAGATGTTTATTCGGATCTTCGCCCTTCATGCCATGGAATGCCGGCAATAGATGAATTAGACCGGATTTGATCTCAACATTAGTACCTTCCTCCAACTGCTGGTATGCAATGCACAACGGTTGTTGGTTCAAGTTGGGAGCTGTGAGTTCCCTTAGAGTTCGATTGTCAGCCATCTACTCTTCTTCTTGAATATTGAAGGAGTACGTTGATTCACTAGGGGTTGTTTTTGCCTCTTTTCGCAACCTGGAAATATTCCTTTCAATTTCTGGATCAAACTGCAAAACTTCTTTGTTAGCAGAACGGGTACTTATCATACCCTAGCGAACAAACAAAGAAAGATAGCTAAGAACAGTCCTAAAATAAATTCTACTAAGATAAACAATTAAAAAGTAACGCCTTAATTCCCCGGCAACGGCGCCAAAATTTGGTGTGCCTCAGTCGTATGCAACCAAAAATATCACAACTAAGCTAACTGCAAATAAACGTAGTTAGGGAAGTCGAGTTCGAATCCACAGGGAAAAAGGGACTAATAACTGGAAACCTAAGTGGAAATACTCTAGGACGGTAGTAACCTAAGTAACGAGGGGGGTTTTCACGAGCAATGATGATAAATGAACTAAGTAAGAACAACGAACGTAATGAATAGGTAATCAATGAGAAGAACGGTCTTGGTTATGCGAAATCCACTAATGAACATACAAATTGATCATAGAAGTCTCCTCAATCAAGCTCTATTGAACACCTTGTTGTAGAATTCCTAGATTCTAAATTCTCATAAATAGTTAGAAATAGCAAAGCGCTCCTTTCTAACCCTTTCCAATGCACAATTCAAGACAAGCGCTCTAAATTATCCACAAGAAGAAAATAAACGGAGAAATCAACAAGGATTGAATAAATTAACACAAGCGGTCTAATTTCTTCAATAATATTATTCCCTCTTCAAGTTATCAACCAAAAGCATGCATCAATAACCTAAAGTTGCTACTTTGGAAAGATTAATTAGATGCAAGCGAATCCAATAATTCTAACCTAGCAATTGATTAAAGCAAATCATGAAATTAATTCAAGGAACAATATATATTCAATAGATATTAAGAGAAGAAAGATCTCACAATTCGTAGCTAAAAGCTTCAATCTTTAACCAAGAATCCGGAAGATTAAGCTTCCATGAATTCTAATTCCAAAACAAAGAATTCTGAAAATTCCAAGAAAACCCTAGAAAGCTTTTTTTTCTCAAAACTTAATTCTCCTTTTTCTCCTTCAAACTTAATTAAAACTAAGCTATTTATATGTTTCTATATTTTAATAACATAACACAATAATATTAATAAAATAATATCCAAAACACGAGCCAAAACAAAGCCAAATTGCTGAAAATTAACCAAAACAGCCCGAATTTCTGCCAGAGCCGCTGCCAGCTGCTCTGGACCCGCTGGCAGCTGCTCTGGCAGCCCCTCACTCTGGTATACCCGCTGCCAGCGGCTCTGGCCAGCTGCCAGCGGCCCTGGCAGCGGTTCCTGCTGTTTTCGCCTTCTTTCCTTGCTTCTTCTTCTTGCTTTGCTTCACCTTTTCCTCAAGCTTTCTTCCTTGCTCTTCCATGCTCCATCACAACTCTCAAATCACGAGCCAAGGTCCATCCTTCTTACATAACTCTTCATTGGTTCCCGAGCTCACTCACTCACTTATACTCATAAATCCCGCCTTTTGCACATAAGTGAGATCACAGCCCAAAACTCACAAAAGCTAACAAAAGTACATATAAAGCATCAAAACACACCCTAAAATGCTTCTCTCAACCCATGATAAGAAGGCTTATCACATATTAAATCAAGTGAAAATCAAACACATTCAAACAAAAGCTAATTGAATCAAGTGAAAGTCAAACAAATTCAAACATAGCTTTTTGAATCAAATGATTGTCAAATGCATTCAACGATACTAATTGAATCATATGAAAGTCAAACACATTCAAACAAATCTTTTTGAATCAAATGAAAGTCAAATGCATTCAACAGATCAAATTGAATCAATTAAAAGTCAACTGTTTCGGGGTTTTCTGATGTCCTGCGGGAGAGTTACAATTCCGAGACTGGAACCGGACGCCTGTACCTGCAAAATAACGGAGACTCCTGTGAGCTCCGCCTCCAACGGTCAAGTTAGTACCTGATTAAGGAGTAATAAGTGCGGAAATTAAAGGGGGAAGATCTGGTTCCTCTAGGGGAGGAGTGATCAATGTGTTTAGACTTCTCTAGGTGAGAGTCATTAATTGCTTAATCCCCTTTAATCAGGATTAATTAAGTATTTATAGTCTTGAGAAGCGTGCCACTCTTTAGGTTTAGGGTAAACCTAGGGCTGACCGGGCCTCTAAACAGGATTGGGCCTTGTTGGCCGGTCTTCCCATTTGGCATGGGTGGACACGTGGCGTGTCTCAATTGGTCCGTAGAGGACGTATCTGTGATTGACACGTGGCAGGCTCCTATTGGCCTACGTGAAGGACACGTGGCGGAACCTGGTTAGTCCACTTGTCAGACGGTGATTGGTGGATAAAAATCCCCTAATCATCAACCACATTCAAACAAAGCTAATTAAATCCAATGGAAGGCAAACACATTCAAACAAAGCTATTTGAATCAAATGAAAGTCAAACACATTCAAAAAAGGTATTTAAATCAAGTGAAAGTCAAAATCATTCAAACAAAGCTATTTGAATCAAATTAAAGTCAAACACATTCAAACAAAGCTTTTTGAATTAAATGAAAGTCAAATGCATTAAACAAAGCTAATTGATTCAAATGAAAGTCAATCACATTCAAACAAAGCTAATTTAATCAAATAAAAATCAAACACATTCAAACAAAGCTTTTTCAATCAAATGAAATTCAAATGCATTCAAAATAGCGATTTGAATCAAGTGAAAGTCAAACAAAGCTTTTTGAATCAAATGATTGTCAAATCCATTCAACGATGCTAATTGAATCATATGAAAGTCAAGCACATTCAAACAAATCTTGTTGAATCAACTGAAAGTCAAATGCAATTAAAAAAAAAAGTAATTAAATCAAGTGAAAGTCAAACACATTTAAACAAAGATTTTTAAATCAAATGAATGTTAAATCCATTCAAAAAAGCTAATTGAATCAAGTGAAAGTCTAGGTAATTAAAACAAAGCTTTTTGAATCAAATGACTGTCAAATGCGTTCAACGATGCTAATTGAATTAAATCAGAGTCAAACACATTCAAACAAAGCTTTTTGAATCAAATGAAAGTCATATGCATTCAACAAAGCTAATCTAATGAAATGAAAGTCAATGGCATTCTAACAAACCTAATTAAATCAAACGAAAGTCAATGGCATCCTAACAAACCTAATTGAATCAAATGAAAGTCAACCACATTCAAACAAAGCTAATTGAATCAAATGAAAGTTATCCACTTTAAACAAAGCATATTAAATCAAGTGAAAATCAAACACATTCAAACAAAGCTAATTAAATCAAGTGAAAGTCAAACAAATTCAAACATAGCTTTTTGAATCAAATGATTGTCAAATGCATTCAACGATACTAATTGAATCATATGAAAGTCAAAACACATTCAAACAAATCTTTTTGAATCAAATGAAAGTCAAATACATTCAACAGATCAAATTGAAT
>NW_018742744.1:0-59716 GCF_001683475.1 Chenopodium quinoa | reverse complement strand
GATAAGGCTAAAGAACCAAAGGCTTCTTAGATAAAGTCACACCACTAAGAAACGTTTTGGATTCCTAAGATCACAAGCCAACTAGTAACCTAAACTAGCTAACTAAGCAAAGGAAACGAAATTCCAAATCCAAGAATTTCAGGTTTTTGTTTCTAATCCAAGAAACGAATGTAAGACAAGTTTTTTTGTTTGAATAATCTGATTTTTCATTCACATTTGCTTGCTATTTATAGTAAACAAGCATCCTTAAGTACAAGCTAACTTAAGTGGCTGTTCAGCTCACTTGTTACACGCCTAAGCTAAAGCTAAGTACAAATCAGCTTTTGTTGTCTAGATACATTAATAAAAGAAGCCTTATTTAACTAGATACATCAAAGAGAAAATGGTGGCTTATAACCTCCAAATTAAGGCTGAAATAAAATCAGAATTAAGAGAGTGTAACTCCCCTTAATTCACGCCCATCCAAGCAGCAAGTTGGAGATGTATTTCCTCCAATTTTCACGCCCAAATTCAAACAGCAAAGAAGTGTAACTCCTCCTTGGTTCAAGCCTTGAAATTAGCTTGAATGTATGTGGACAAGGGTGTACTTGGACGCCCTTTAGTTGCTCCAAAAGCTGACTGAATTAAACAGCCAATTGAAGGCTGAAATTAAGGCTTAAGATGCTCCAATGTTGACTGATATCAACGGCCACTTGAAGGCTGAAGTTAAGGCTTGTAATGGCTTGTAATTCCTCTTTGAAAACTGATTGTAACTCCCAAGTCAAAGCTTTGAAATTCCTTGTAAAAGAATTCGGATTCCAAGCTTAAATGGCTGCCATATTGATGTATCTTTGTACTTGTACTTTTGTGTGAATGTGACAATAGTTTTCGAACTAAAATCAGATAAAAAGAACTAAGAAAAAAATATAACTAATTTGCAAACTTAAAATGACTAAAGTTTACAATTTATTCAAAGCATAAAAAGAACTAAAATAAACTAGTTAATAAGAACAACAAGAAATTCAAGGGGTTGAATATCTTGCTGCCCAAGGATAGAATGCATAGCACCAATACATGATGCTACGTCTTGAACCAAAGAAATGTCCATAACCAAGTTGTTAGGCTTGGCTACAACATTCCCCCCTTCTTGAAAAGAGTTTGCCCTCAAACTCGGCAACTCCTCAAACTCATCATAGTAAGGTGATAAATCAGCCACATTAAAGGTGCTAGAAACACCATAATCTCCGGGCAACTCAACTTTGTAAGCATTATCATTCACTTTTTCAACAATAGCAAATGGACCATCACTACGAGACTAACCTTGGACCGCCTTTTGGAAGGAAATCTTTCCTTTCGAAGATGAATCCAAACTAAGTCACCGGGCTGAAAACGGACCTCCTTTCTTTTCTTGTCATAGTATGCCTTTGTCTTTGCATTAGCTTGTTCAATTTTGGAACGAACTTGCTCATGCATAGACTTGATTTCTTTTGCGCGCACCTCGGCATCATTGCTGAACTTGTTTGGTGAGGGAATGGGAGTGAGATCAATAGGAGTGCACGGATTGAATCCATACACCACTTCAAAAGGACTCAAACCTGTTGTCTTGCTAGGCACACGATTGTAAGCAAACTCCGCATGAGGAATCATCTCTTCCCATTGCTTGGGACGTTTAGTAGCCAAAGACCGCAGCAAGGATCCCAAAGTTCTATTAGTCACTTCGGTTTGACCATCTGTTTGAGGATGACTTGAAGTGCTAAAGTTCAATTTCGTGCCCATCTTCCTCCATAATGTAAGCCAAAAATGACTTAGAAAATTTTGGATCACGATCACTCACCATGGATTTAGGTACACCATGCAAACGAACAATCTCGTTGAAAAACAAGTTAGCAACATGAGTAGCATCATAAGTTGAATGACAAGCAATAAAATGAGCCATTTTAGAAAATCGATCCACAACAACCATTATAGAATCTTTCTTTCGTTGGGTGATAGGAAGTCCCACAACGAAATCAAGACTAATATCCTCCCATGGTGCTTGTGGAATAGGTAAGGGCAAAAGATAGCCTTGTGGTAGACTATGACTCTTGGCCTTTTGACATATCACACATCTCTTCACAATGAACTCCACATCACGGACCAACCTAGGCCAATGAAAGTATTCTTGGACAAGAAGAGTAGTTTTCTCTATGCCAAAGTGTCCCGCCATTCCTCCTTCATGAAACTCTTTGATAAGAGATTCTCTTAGGCTTGATCTTGGAATGCACAACCTGTTTCCTTTGAACAAATAGCCATCTAAAATGTAATAATCTTTGTAAGCATGATTAGAACATTTTAAAAATAAATCACCAAAGTCATGATCATTTTTGTAACTTGCTTTCACATCTTCAACGCTAATCACCCTTGCTTTGAAAGAATTCAAGAGTGTGTATCTCCTTGAAAGCGCATCAGCTCCTTTGTTCATGGCGCCTCTCCTATGCTTGATCACAAAATGAAAAGCTTGCAAATACTCCACCCATTTGGCATGGCGAGGTTGGAGTTTTTGTTGGCTTTGAAGATTTTGAGGGCTTCATGATCTGAATGAAGGATGAACTCCTTGGAAATGAGGTAATGTCTCCAATGGTCCAAAGCACGAACAAGAGCAAAGAACTCCTTATCATAGGTGCTATACTTCCGTTGTGCTTCATTGAGTTTTTCACTAAAGTAGGCAAGAGGACGCCCAACTTGTGACAAGACAGCACCAATACCAACTCCACTAGCATCACATTCAACTTCAAAAACTTCATCAAAGTTAGGCAAAGAAAGAATAGGTGCACTAGTAAGTTGATGTTTTATCTCATCAAAGGCCTTTTGAGCCTTATCATTCCAAACTAACTTCTGATTTTTAGTTAGCTCCGTGATAGGTGCCATGAGGGTACTAAAATTCCGCACAAATCTTCTATAGAAAGAAGCAAGTCCATGAAAGCTTCGAACTTGTTGCATGGTTTGTGGCGTGGGCCACTCACGAATTGCAGCAACTTTCTTTTCATCAACTTCAATGCCTTGTGATGAGACTTTAAAGCCAAGAAAAATAACTTGGGAAGTGAAGAAATGACACTTCTCTAAGTTACCATACAATTTCTCACGTTCAAGGGCTTCAAAAACCTGTTGCAAGTGCATAGAATGCTCTTCTTCCTCCCTACTATACACCAAAATATCATCAAAATAAACTACAACAAATTTACCCATGAAAGGTTGCATAACCTGATTCATAAGGCGCATAAATGTAGATGGTGCATTAGACAAACCAAATGGCATCACAAGCCACTCATAGAGGCCCTCCTTTGTCTTGAAAGCGGTTTTCCATTCATCTCCTTCGAAAATTCGAATTTGATGATAGCCACTTCTCAAATCAATTTTAGAGAACACTTTAGAACCATGCAAATCATCAAGTAAATCATTCAACCTTGGAATAGGAAACCGGTACTTGATAGTGATTTTATTGATTGACCTACTATCAACACACATTCTCCATTCTCCATTCTTCTTAGGCACAATCAAAGTAGGACAAGCACATGGACTAAGAGACTTACGAATAAGACCCTTGGACAGTAATTCTTCCACTTGCCTCCTAATCTCTTCGGTTTCTTTTGGAGTGGTTCTATAGGCTGGTTTGTTTGGGAGCATTGATCCGGGAACAAGATCAATTTGTGTTGTATGTCACGTTTTAGGGGTAGGCCATGGGGAATGTCTTCGGGGAAAACATGGGAAAAGGTTTTGAGAAGAGAGGGGTGAGGAGTGGGTGTGGTTCTTTTTGTGTCGGTTGGGAAGGGGTATCAAGTTGGCTTAAAATGAATTGTTTGTGAGCTTTATACTCATGCAATTCTGACTTTATGAGAGTGGTAAAGGGAAGTGGGGGGTGTGGATATGGGGTGGCCGTTTTTTAGGTTTAGAGGGGTAAGGAGTATTTTCTGTCCATCCTTAGTGAAGGAATAATGTGTTTTTATACCCATCAAGCATCAACAACGCCTATCAAATAGCCAAGGTCTACCAAGTAAAATATGACATGCATCCATAGGTATAACATCACACACCATAATTCTTTCCTCATAAGTTTTACCAATGCTAAATGATAACAAGGTTTGTTGTGTTACTTGAATCCCTTTACCATGATTTAGCCATTGAATCACATAAGGTTTAGGGTGAGGGACGGTTTTTATTTTCAGTTTGTCTATCATTACTTGTGAAGCTACATTGGTACAACTACCTCCATCAATAATCAAGGTACATACCTTACTACCAATGGTGCAACGAGTGTGAAAGATTGCCTCACGTTGCAAACTCCCTGCTTTGCCAATCATATTTCTTAGTGTACGTCGAACCACCAAGCATTCTCCTTCATACGGGTCCAAGACACGCATAATCATCATGCTCCTCAAGGTTGCTGTCCACTTCAATTTCTAATTTGTCCTCCTCTTCATGCTCAATCAAAGTGACAATCCTTTTATTTGGACAATCACTAGCAAAATGTCCAAGGCCTTGACACCGAAAACATCTTCTTGGGGCTGGTTTTGGGTGGAATTTTGGGTGTTTTGTGAAGGTGGTTTAGAAGTAGGCTGATTGGATGTGGTTTGACAGGTGGGAAATTTGATGTTTGCTTTTTTCGGGGAAAGGAGGTTTGAGATGCAAAACGTGATGATTCACTTTTGCCTCTTGCTTTTTGTTGCTGCTCAATCTTATGTGCTAAGATAATGAGCTCTTCAAGGGTGGTGTAAGGGTGTAGTTCGGCCACATTGGCTATTTTTTGGGTCAAGTCCTCCCAAAAAGGCGCACCAATGTTTGAGGTTCATCTTCCTCTACTCCACATTTCATGACAAATCCTTCAAATTCCCTAGCATATTCTTCTACTGATTTTGTACCTTGTTTGAGTTGTGGAACTTGGAAAAGTTTTCTTGCACATAGTATGTGGGAAGAAACTTTTGTTTCAGCATCTTTTTCATCTTGGTCCACGATCTCACTTTCTCTTTGTCTTGCTTTCCCTTTTGGCACACACACTAGCCCACCAAGTTGAGGCATATTTTCTTAACTTCAAGGCTACAATCTTCACCTTTTTTTCTTCCGGTGTTTGCTTGTAATCAAACACTCTCTCCACCGTTCTAAGCCATTCTACAAACTCATCAGCATCGAGTTTGCCATCATACTCCGGGATGTCAGCCTTAATGTCATTATTAGGCCGTGACCTTTCTCTTTCATGAAAAGGTCTATCATTGTGATTGAAATTAGATTCACTTACTTCTTCATCACTATGATTGGGTGAACCCTCTTTTTGATGGCGCAACTTAGTAGAAAGATCTTTTAACTGACCTTGCAAATATTGCATTCGTTGCTCCATATCTTCTTTCTCTTGTGCAACCTTATTGACATATTCTTACCAATTAGGGGGTGGGATGTCGGACATGGTTTGTGTTTGGAATGTGTTTGGGGTATGTGTTTGGGTATTTGTTTGCTAGATCCCCCTCCTTCTAGCGCCAAATGTTGTATATTTGGAGTAACACTCGAAATACACAAGGGATAAACCAAGGGATAGATAAGGCTAAAGAACCAAAGGCTTCTTAGATAAAGTCACACCACTAAGAAACGTTTTGGATTCCTAAGATCACAAGCCAACTAGTAACCTAAACTAGCTAACTAAGCAAAGGAAACGAAATTCCAAATCCAAGAATTTCAAGTTTTTGTTTCTAATCCAAGAAACGAATGTAAGACAAGTTTTTTTTGTTTTTAATAATCTGATTTTTTCATTCACATTTGCTTGCTATTTATAGTAAACAAGCATCCTTAAGTACAAGCTAACTTAAGTGGCTGTTCAGCTCACTTGTTACACGCCTAAGCTAAAGCTAAGTACAAATCAGCTTTTGTTGTCTAGATACATTAATAAAAGAAGCCTTATTTAACTATATACATCAAAGAGAAAATGGTGGCTTATAACCTCCAAATTAAGGCTGAAATAAAATCAGAATTAAGAGAGTGTAACTCCCCTTAATTCACGCCCATCCAAGCAGCAAGTTGAAGATGTAATTCCTCCAGTTTTCACGCCCAAATTCAAACAGCAAAGAAGTGTAACTCCTCCTTGGTTCAAGCCTTGAAATTAGCTTGAATGTATGTGGACAAGGGTGTACTTGGACGCCCTTTAGTTGCTCCAAAAGCTGACTGAATTAAAACAGCCAATTGAAGGCTGAAATTAAGGCTTAAGATGCTCCAATGTTGACTGATATCAACGGCCACTTGAAGGCTGAAGTTAAGGCTTGTAATGGCTTGTAATTCCTCTTTGAAAACTGATTGTAACTCCCAAGTCAATGCTTTGAAATTCCTTGTAAAAAGAATTTCGGATTCCAAGCTTAAATGGCTGCCATATTGATGTATCTTTGTACTTGTACTTTTGTGTGAATGTGACAATAGTTTTCGAACTAAAATCTGATAAAAAGAACTAAGAAAAAAAATATAACTAATTTGCAAACTTAAAATGACTAAAGTTTACAAGTTATTCAAAGCATAAAAAGAACTAAAATAAACTAGTTAATAAGAACAACAAGAAATTCAAGGGGTTGAATATCTTGCTGCCCAAGGATAGAATGCATAGCACCAATACATGATGCTACGTCTTGAACCAAAGAAATGTCCATAACCAAGTTGTTAGGCTTGGCTACAACATTCCCCCCTTCTTGAAAAGAGTTTGCCCTCAAACTCGGCAACTCCTCAAACTCATCATAGTAAGGTGATAAATCAGCCACATTAAAGGTGCTAGAAACACCATAATCACCGGGCAACTCAACTTTGTAAGCATTATCATTCACTTTTTCAACAATAGCAAATGGACCATCACTACGAGGACTAACCTTGGACCGCCTTTTGGAAGGAAATCTTTCCTTTCGAAGATGAATCCAAACTAAGTCACCGGGCTGAAAACGGACCTCCTTTCTTTTCTTGTCATAGTATGCCTTTGTCTTTGCATTAGCTTGTTCAATTTTGGAACGAACTTGCTCATGCATAGACTTGATTTCTTTTGCGCGCACCTCGGCATCATTGCTGAACTTGTTTGGTGAGGGAATGGGAGTGAGATCAATAGGAGTGCACGGATTGAATCCATACACCACTTCAAAAGGACTCAAACCTGTTGTCTTGCTAGGCACACGATTGTAAGCAAACTCCGCATGAGGAATCATCTCTTCCCATTGCTTGGGACGTTTAGTAGCCAAAGACCGCAGCAAGGATCCCAAAGTTCTATTAGTCACTTCGGTTTGACCATCTGTTTGAGGATGACTTGAAGTGCTAAAGTTCAATTTCGTGCCCATCTTCCTCCATAATGTAAGCCAAAAATGACTTAGAAATTTTGGATCACGATCACTCACCATGGATTTAGGTACACCATGCAAACGAACAATCTCGTTGAAAAACAAGTTAGCAACATGAGTAGCATCATAAGTTGAATGACAAGCAATAAAATGAGCCATTTTAGAAAATCGATCCACAACAACCATTATAGAATCTTTCTTTCGTTGGGTGATAGGAAGTCCCACAACGAAATCAAGACTAATATCCTCCCATGGTGCTTGTGGAATAGGTAAGGGCAAAAGATAGCCTTGTGGTAGACTATGACTCTTGGCCTTTTGACATATCACACATCTCTTCACAATGAACTCCACATCACGGACCAACCTAGGCCAATGAAAGTATTCTTGGACAAGAAGAGTAGTTTTCTCTATGCCAAAGTGTCCCGCCATTCCTCCTTCATGAAACTCTTTGATAAGAGATTCTCTTAGGCTTGATCTTGGAATGCACAACCTGTTTCCTTTGAACAAATAGCCATCTAAAATGTAATAATCTTTGTAAGCATGATTAGAACATTTTAAAAATAAATCACCAAAGTCATGATCATTTTTGTAACTTGCTTTCACATCTTCAACGCTAATCACCCTTGCTTTGAAAGAATTCAAGAGTGTGTATCTCCTTGAAAGCGCATCAGCTCCTTTGTTCATGGCGCCTCTCCTATGCTTGATCACAAAATGAAAACCTTGCAAATACTCCACCCATTTGGCATGGCGAGGTTGGAGTTTTTGTTGGCTTTGAAGATATTTGAGGGCTTCATGATCTGAATGAAGGATGAACTCCTTGGAAATGAGGTAATGTCTCTAATGGTCCAAAGCACGAACAAGAGCAAAGAACTCCTTATCATAGGTGCTATACTTCCGTTGTGCTTCATTGAATTTTTCACTAAAGTAGGCAAGAGGACGCCCAACTTGTGACAAGACAGCACCAATACCAACTCCACTAGCATCACATTCAACTTCAAAAACTTCATCAAAGTTAGGCAAAGAAAGAATAGGTGCACTAGTAAGTTGATGTTTTATCTCATCAAAGGCCTTTTGAGCCTTATCATTCCAAACTAACTTCTGATTTTTAGTTAGCTCCGTGATAGGTGCCATGAGGGTACTAAAATTCCGCACAAATCTTCTATAGAAAGAAGCAAGTCCATGAAAGCTTCGAACTTGTTGCATGGTTTGTGGCGTGGGCCACTCACGAATTGCAGCAACTTTCTTTTCATCAACTTCAATGCCTTGTGATGAGACTTTAAAGCCAAGAAAAATAACTTGGGAAGTGAAGAAATGACACTTCTCTAAGTTACCATACAATTTCTCACGTTCAAGGGCTTCAAAAATCTGTTGCAAGTGCATAGAATGCTCTTCTTCCTCCCTACTATACACCAAAATATCATCAAAATAAACTACAACAAATTTACCCATGAAAGGTTGCATAACCTGATTCATAAGGCGCATAAATGTAGATGGTGCATTAGACAAACCAAATGGCATCACAAGCCACTCATAGAGGCCCTCCTTTGTCTTGAAAGCGGTTTTTCCATTCATCTCCTTCGAAAATTCGAATTTGATGATAGCCACTTCTCAAATCAATTTTAGAGAACACTTTAGAACCATGCAAATCATCAAGTAAATCATTCAACCTTGGAATAGGAAACCGGTACTTGATAGTGATTTTATTGATTGACCTACTATCAACACACATTCTCCATTCTCCATTCTTCTTAGGCACAATCAAAGTAGGACAAGCACATGGACTAAGAGACTTAAGAATAAGACCCTTGGACAGTAATTCTTCCACTTGCCTCCTAATCTCTTTGGTTTCTTTTGGAGTGGTTCTATAGGCTGGTTTGTTTGGGAGCATTGATCCGGGAACAAGATCAATTTTGTGTTGTATGTCACGTTTTAGGGGTAGGCCATGGGGAATGTCTTCGGGGAAAACATGGGAAAAAGGTTTTGAGAAGAGGGGTGAGGAGTGGGTGTGGTTCTTTTTGTGTCGGTTGGGAAGGGGTATCAAGTTGGCTTAAAATGAATTGTTTGTGAGCTTTATACTCATGCAATTCTGACTTTATGAGAGTGGTAAGGGAAGTGGGGGGTGTGGATATGGGGTGGCCGTTTTTTAGGTTTAGAGGGGTAAGGAGTATTTTCTGTCCATCCTTAGTGAAGGAATATGTGTTTTTATACCCATCAAGCATCACACGCCTATCAAATAGCCAAGGTCTACCAAGTAAAATATGACATGCATCCATAGGTATAACATCACACCATAATTCTTCCTCATAAGTTTTACCAATGCTAAATGATAACAAGGTTTGTTGTGTTACTTGAATCCCTTTACCATGATTTAGCCATTGAATCACATAAGGTTTAGGGTGAGGGACGGTTTTTATTTTCAGTTTGTCTATCATTACTTGTGAAGCTACATTGGTACAACTACCTCCATCAATAATCAAGGTACATACCTTACTACCAATGGTGCAACGAGTGTGAAAGATTGCCTCACGTTGCAAACTCCCTGCTTTGCCAATCATATTTCTTAGTGTACGTCGAACCACCAAGCATTCTCCTTCATCGGGTCCAAGACACGCATAATCATCATGCTCCTCAAGGTTGCTGTCCACTTCAATTTCTAATTTGTCCTCCTCTTCATGCTCAATCAAAGTGACAATCCTTTTATTTGGACAATCACTAGCAAAATGTCCAAGGCCTTGACACCGAAAACATCTTCTTGGGGCTGGTTTTGGGTTGGAATTTTGGGTGTTTTGTGAAGGTGGTTTAGAAGTAGGCTGATTGGATGTGGGTTTGACAGGTGGGAAATTTGATGTTTGCTTTTTTCGGGGAAAGGAGGTTTGAGATGCAAAACGTGATGATTCACTTTTGCCTCTTGCTTTTTGTTGCTGCTCAATCTTATGTGCTAAGATAATGAGCTCTTCAAGGGTGGTGTAAGGGTGTAGTTCGGCCACATTGGCTATTTTTGGGTCAAGTCCTCCCAAAAGGCGCACCAATGTTTGAGGTTCATCTTCCTCTACTCCACATTTCATGACAAATCCTTCAAATTCCCTAGCATATTCTTCTACTGATTTTGTACCTTGTTTGAGGTTGTGGAACTTGGAAAAGTTTTCTTGCACATAGTATGTGGGAAGAAACTTTTGTTTCAGCATCTTTTTCATCTTGGTCCACGATCTCACTTTCTCTTTGTCTTGCCTTTCCCTTTTGGCACACACACTAGCCCACCAAGTTGAGGCATATTTTCTTAACTTCAAGGCTACAATCTTCACCTTTTTTTCTTCCGGTGTTTGCTTGTAATCAAACACTCTCTCCACCGTTCTAAGCCATTCTACAAACTCATCAGCATCGAGTTTGCCATCATACTCCGGGATGTCAGCCTTAATGTCATTATTAGGCCGTGACCTTTCTCTTTCATGAAAAGGTCTATCATTGTGATTGAAATTAGATTCACTTACTTCTTCATCACTATGATTGGGTGAACCCTCTTTTTGATGGCGCAACTTAGTAGAAAGATCTTTTAACTGACCTTGCAAATATTGCATTCGTTGCTCCATATCTTCTTTCTCTTGTGCAACCTTATTGACATATTCTTACCAATTAGGGGGTGGGATGTCGGACATGGTTTGTGTTTGGGAATGTGTTTGGGGTATGTGTTTGGGTATTTGTTTGCTAGATCCCCCTCCTTCTAGCGCCAAATGTTATATATTTGGAGTAACACTCGAAATACACAAGGGATAAACCAAGGGATAGATAAGGCTAAAGAACCAAAGGCTTCTTAGATAAAGTCACACCACTAAGAAACGTTTTGGATTCCTAAGATCACAAGCCAACTAGTAACCTAAACTAGCTAACTAAGCAAAGGAAACGAAATTCCAAATCCAAGAATTTCAGGTTTTTGTTTCTAATCCAAGAAACGAATGTAAGACAAGTTTTTTTTGTTTTTAATAATCTGATTTTTTTCATTCACATTTGCTTGCTATTTATAGTAAACAAGCATCCTTAAGTACAAGCTAACTTAAGTGGCTGTTCAGCTCTCTTGTTACACGCCTAAGCTAAAGCTAAGTACAAATCAGCTTTTGTTGTCTAGATACATTAATAAAAGAAGCCTTATTTAACTATATACATCAAAGAGAAAATGGTGGCTTATAACCTCCAAATTAAGGCTGAAATAAAATCAGAATTAAGAGAGTGTAACTCCCCTTAATTCACGCCCATCCAAGCAGCAAGTTGAAGATGTATTTCCTCCAATTTTCACGCCCAAATTCAAACAGCAAAGAAGTGTAACTCCTCCTTGGTTCAAGCCTTGAAATTAGCTTGAATGTATGTGGACAAGGGTGTACTTGGACGCCCTTTAGTTGCTCCAAAAGCTGACTGAATTAAACAGCCAATTGAAGGCTGAAATTAAGGCTTAAGATGCTCCAATGTTGACTGATATCAACGGCCACTTGAAGGCTGAAGTTAAGGCTTGTAATGGCTTGTAATTCCTCTTTGAAAATGATTGTAACTCCCAAGTCAAAGCTTTGAAATTCCTTGTAAAAGAATTTCGGATTCCAAGCTTAAATGGCTGCCACATTGATGTATCTTTGTACTTGTACTTTTGTTTGAATGTGACAATAGTTTTCGAACTAAAATCAGATAAAAAGAACTAAGAAAAAAATATAACTAATTTGCAAACTTAAAATGACTAAAGTTTACAAGTTATTCAAAGCATAAAAAGAACTAAAATAAACTAGTTAATAAGAACAACAAGAAATTCAAGGGGTTGAATATCTTGCTGCCCAAGGATAGAATGCAAAGAACCAATACATGATGCTACGTCTTGAACCAAAGAAATGTCCATAACCAAGTTGTTAGCTTTGTAGAATGTATTTTACTTTTATTTGATTTAATTAGCTTTGTTTGAATTTATTTGACTCTCATTTGATTCAAATAGCTTTGTTTGAATGTGTTTGACTTTCATTTGATTCAATAAGCTTTGTAGAATGTATTTGACTTTCATTTGATTCAAATAGCTTTATTTGAATGTGTTTGACTTTCATTTGATTCAATAAGCTTTGTAGAATGTATTTGACTCTCATTTGATTCAAATAGCTTTTTTGAATGTGTTTGACTTTCATTTGATTCAATTAGCATTGTAGAATGTATTTGACTTTCATTTGATTCAAATAGCTTTGTAGAATGTGTTTGAATTTCATTTGATTCAAATAGCTTTATTTGAATGTGTTTGACTTTCATTTGATACAATTAGCTTTGTAGAATGTATTTGACTTTCATTTGATTCAAATAGCTTTGTTTGTTTTTGACTTTCATTTGATTCAATTAGTTTTGTAGAATGCATTTCACTTTCATTTGATTTAAATAACTCTGTTTGAATGTGTTTGACTTTCATTTGATTCAAATAGCTTTGTTTGAATGTGTTTGACTTTCATTTGATTCAATAAGCTCTATAGAATGTATTAGACATTTATTTGATTTAAATAGCTTTGTTTGAATGTGTTTGACTTTCATTTGATTCAATTAGCTTTGTAGAATGTATTTGACTTTCATTTGATTCAAATAGCTTTGTAGAATGTGTTTGACTATCATATGATTCAAATAGCTTTGTTTGAATGTGTTGACTTTCATTTGATTCAATTTGGTTTGTAGAATGTATTTGACTTTTATTTGATTTATATAGCTTTGTTTGAATGTATTTGACTCTCATTTGATTCAAATAGCTTTATTTGAATGTGTTTGACTTTCATTTGATACAAATTGCGTTGTATGAATGTGTTCGACTTTCATTTGATTCAAATAGCTTTGTTTGAATGTGCTTGACTTTCATTTGATTCAACTAGCTTTGTAGAATGTATTTGACTTTCATTTGATTAAAATAGCTTTGTTTGAATGTGTTTGAATTTCATTTGATTCAAATAGCTTTGTAGAATGTGTTTGACTTTCATTTGATTCAAATAGCTTTGTTTGAATGTGTTTGAATTTCATTTGATTCAAATAGCTTTGTAGAATGTGTTTGACTTTCATTTGATTCAAATAGCTTTGTTTGAATGTGTTTGACTTTCATTTGATTCAATTTGCTTTGTAGAATGTATTTGACTTTTATTTGTTTTAATTAGCTTTGTTTGAATGTATTTGACTCTCATTTGATTCAAATAGATTTGTAGAATGTATTTGACTTTCATTTGATTCAAATAGCTTTGTAGAATGTATTTGACTTTCATTTGATTCAAATAGCTTTGTAGAATGTATTTGACTTTCATTTGAGTCAAATAGCTTTGTTTGAATGTGATTGACTTTCATTTGATTCAATTAGCTTTGTAGAATGTATTTTACTTTCATTTGATTCAAATAGCTTTGATTGAATGTGTTTGACTTTCATTTGATTCAATTAGCTTTGTTTGAATGTGTTTGATATTCATATGTTTTAATTAGCTTCGTTTGAATGTGTTTGACTTTCATTTGATTCATTTAGCTTTGCTTGAATGTGTTTAACTTTCATTTGATTCAATTAGCTTTGTAGAATGTATTTGACTTTCATTTGTTTCAAATAGCTTTGTTTGAATGTGTTTGACTTTCATTTGAATCAGTTAGCTTTGTAGAATGCATTTCACTTTCATTTTATTTAAATAACTTTGTTTGAATGTGTTTGACTTTCATTTGATTCAAATAGCTTTATTTGAATGTGTTTGACTTTCATTTGATACAATTAGCTTTGTAGAATGTATTTCACTTTCATTTGATTCAAATAGCTTTGTTTGAATGTTTTTGACTTTCATTTGATTCAATTAGTTTTGTACAATGCATTTAACTTTCATTTGATTTAAATAACTCTGTTTGAATGTGTTTGACTTTCATTTGATTCAAATAGCTTTGTTTGAATGTGTTTGACTTTCATTTGATTCAATAAGCTCTATAGAATGTATTTGACATTTATTTGATTTAAATAGCTTTGTTTGAATGTGTTTGACTTTCATTTGATTCAATTAGCTTTGTAGAACGTATTTGACTTTCATTTGATTCAAATAGCTTTGTAGAATGTGTTTGACTTTCATTTGATTCAAATAGCTTTGTTTGAATGTGTTTGACTTTCATTTGATTCAATTTGCTTTGTAGAATGTATTTGACTTTTATTTGATTTAATTAGCTTTGTTTGAATGTATTTGACTCTCATTTGATTCAAATAGCTTTATTTGAATGTGTTTGACTTTCATTTGATTCAAATTGCGTTGTTTGAATTTGTTCGACTTTCAATTGATTTAAATAGCTTTGTTTGAATGTGCTTGACTTTCATTTGATTCAACTAGCTTTGTAGAATGTATTTGACTTTCATTTGATTAAAATAGCTTTGTTTGAATGTGTTTGACTTTCATTTGATTCAAATAGCTTTGTAGAATGTGTTTGACTTTCATTTGATTCAAATAGCTTTGTTTGAATGTGTTTGACTTTCATTTGATTCAAATAGCTTTGTAGAATTCGTTTGACTTTCATTTGATTCAAATAGCTTTGTTTGAATGTGTTTGACTTTCATTTGATTCAATTTGCTTTGTAGAATGTATTTGACTTTTATTTGTTTTAATTAGCTTTGTTTGAATGTATTTGACTCTCATTTGATTCAAATAGATTTGTAGAATGTATTTGACTTTCATTTGATTCAAATAGCTTTGTAGAATGTATTTGACTTTCATTTGATTCAAATAGCTTTGTAGAATGTATTTGACTTTCATTTAAGTCAAATAGCTTTGTTTGAATGTGATTGACTTTCATTTGATTCAATTAGCTTTGTAGAATGTATTTTACTTTCATTTGATTCAAATAGCTTTGATTGAATGTGTTTGACTTTCATTTGATTCAATTAACTTTGTTTGAATGTGTTTGATAATCATATGTTTTAATTAGCTTCGTTTGAATGTGTTTGACTTTAATTTGATTCATTTAGCTTTGTTTGAATGTGTTTAACTTTCATTTGATTCAATTAGCTTTGTAGAATGTATTTGACTTTCATTTGTTTCAAATAGCTTTGTTTGAATGTGTTTGACTTTCATTTGAATCAGTTAGCTTTGTAGAATGCATTTCACTTTCATTTTATTTAAATAACTTTGTTTGAATGTGTTTGACTTTCATTTGATTCAAATAGCTTTATTTGAATGTGTTTGACTTTCATTTGATACAATTAGCTTTGTAGAATGTATTTGACTTTCATTTGATTCAAATAGCTTTGTTTGAATGTTTTTGACTTTCATTTGATTCAATTAGTTTTGTAGAATGCATTTCACTCTCATTTGATTTAAATAACTTTGTTTGAATGTGTTTGACTTTCAATTGATTCAAATAGCTTTGTTTGAATGTGTTTGACTTTCATTTGATTCAATAAGCTCTATAGAATGTATTTGACATTTATTTGATTTAAATAGCTTTGTTTGAATGTGTTTGACTTTCATTTGATTCAATTAGCTTTATAGAATGTATTTGACATTTATTTGATTTAAATAGCTTTGTTCGAATGTGTTTGACTTTCATTTGATTCAATTAGCTTTGTAGAATGTATTTGACTTTCATTTGATTCAAATAGCTTTGTAGAATGTGTTTGACTTTCATTTGATTCAAATAGCTTTGTTTGAATGTGTTTGACTTTCATTTGATTCAATTTGCTTTGTAGAATGTATTTGACTTTTATTTGATTTAATTAGCTTTGTTTGAATGTATTTGACTCTCATTTGATTCAAATAGCTTTATTTGAATGTGTTTGACTTTCATTTGATTCAAATTGCGTTGTTTGAATGTGTTCGACTTTCATTTGATTCAAATAGCTTTGTTTGAATGTGCTTGACTTTCATTTGATTCAACTAGATTTGTAGAATGTATTTGAATTTCATTTTATTAAAATAGCTTTGTTTGAATGTGTTTGACTTTCATATGATTCAAATAGCTTTGTAGAATGTGTTTGAGTTTCATTTGATTCAATTTGCTTTGTAGAATGTATTTGACTTTTATTTGTTTTAATTAGCTTTGTTTGAATGTATTTGACTCTCATTTGATTCAAATAGATTTGTAGAATGTATTTGACTTTCATTTGATTCAAATAGCTTTGTAGAATGTATTTGACTTTCATTTGATTCAAATAGCTTTGTAGAATGTATTTGACTTTCATTTGAGTCAAATAGCTTTGTTTGAATGTGATTGACTTTCATTTGATTCAATTAGCTTTGTAGAATGTATTTTACTTTCATTTGATTCAAATAGCTTTGATTGAATGTGTTTGACTTTCATTTGATTCAATAAGCTTTGTTTAAATGTGTTTGATATTCATATGTTTTAATTATTTTCGTTTGAATGTGTTTGACTTTCATTTGATTCATTTAGCTTTGTTTGAATGTGTTTAACTTTCATTTGATTCAATTAGCTTTGTAGAATGTATTTGACTTTCATTTGTTTCAAATAGCTTTGTTTGAATGTGTTTGACTTTCATTTGATTCAGTTAGCTTTGTAGAATGCATTTCACTTTCATTTTATTTAAATAACTTTGTTTGAATGTGTTTGACTTTCATTTGATTCAAATAGCTTTATTTGAATGTGTTTGACTTTCATTTGATACAATTAGCTTTGTAGAATGTATTTGACTTTCATTTGATTCAAATAGCTTTGTTTGAATGTTTTTGACTTTCATTTGATTCAATTAGTTTTGTAGAATGCATTTCACTCTCATTTGATTTAAATAACTTTGTTTGAATGTGTTTGACTTTCATTTGATTCAAATAGCTTTGTTTGAATGTGTTTGACTTTCATTTGATTCAATAAGCTCTATAGAATGTATTTGACATTTATTTGATTTAAATAGCTTTGTTTGAATGTGTTTGACTTTCATTTGATTCAATTAGCTTTATAGAATGTATTTGACTTTCATTTGAGTCAAATAGCTTTGTAGAATGTGTTTAACTTTCATTTGATTCAAATAGCTTTGTTTGAATGTGTTTGACTTTCATTTGATTCAATTTGCTTTGTAGAATGTATTTGACTTTTATTTGATTTAATTAGCTTTGTTTGAATGTATTTGACTCTCATTTGATTCAAATAGCTTTATTTGAATGTGTTTGACTTTCATTTGATTCAAATTGCTTTGTTTGAATGTGTTCGACTTTCATTTGATTCAAATAGCTTTGTTTGAATGTGCTTGACTTTCATTTGATTCAACTAGCTTTGTAGAATGTATTTTGATGTGTAAACAAGATGAGAAACCTTGTTACGACAATGATAAGTTAAAAGATTCAAAAGATTTTAAGATTCAATTATCAAGTGGTCAGTTTAGTTAGGGGAACTCTCACCCTAAGCTAAGGATATAGCAAAGAGGAACTCTCACTCGTTTGCTTGGGATAGTCTAGATGAGGGAACTCTCACCAAATCATAAACTATAAGTCTTAATCTTGGGAACTCTCACCAAAACTAACACTCTTCAAATTCGGATACTCAAATTTGGAAAACAAAGTGAGCTAAACTCAAGTCACTTCAATTAACAAAACACACGTTTTAGGCAAATAATCTTGGATTGTTTTCATTCATTCAAAGTATGCTATTTATAGCACCAATACAACCTTTTCACTTGCCTACTTTAATTAACAAAAAGAAATAACCAAAAGGAAATTAACTAAGGGAATGAGTGGTTGATACACGTCCCACTTAACCCCATTACAAAACATAATTAAACTAATTAAAAGACCTAAAGACTAGGCTTGAAACAAAGGAAAATGACCAGCCAAAATAGCATCCAAAGAGCATCTCCAATAGCCATAAACACACGCCCAAAACAGCCACTCTTCAAGCTTTTGTAACTCCCATTTTAATGCCTTGATTCACGCCTCTTTATTCTTCATAACCCCCAAATAATGAGGTGCAATGTTCAGCCAACAAACTCCATAATTTACGCCCAACAAGTGCCATGAATCACGCCACTTTAATCAGCCCAAGTAACTTACAAACGGCTAGCATGAAACACGCCCAAACCGCCTCCAATTCAGCTTGTAACCGACGCCCATTAAACGTGTATTTGGAGCTTGGAAAACCGTCACTTGCTAGATACTTTCTACAAGGTTAATTACACTAAGTGAAGTGCAACCCCTTGTAAAAACTTTCGGACCAAAACCGTGCAAAGGATTAAGGAATGATTTGGACAGAAACAATTCCTTTGCATTGCCTTGAATTTGGACCTCACCTTGACCACTTGGACCATTACAAACATTAGAACTTTGACCATATTGGTCATCCTCCTCTTCTTCAAAAGGAATTGCCCTCAATTCGTCATCATCAAAGTATGGAGCAAGGTCCCAAACGTTGAATGTGCTTGAGACACCAAATTGGCCCCCCAAATCAACCTTGTATGCATTGTCATTGATCTTTTCCATGATTTCAAATGGTCCTTCGGCTCTTGGCATAAGCTTGTTCTTTCTTTTGCTAGGAAACCTCTCTTTTCTCATGTAAATCCACACTAAGTCACCAACTTCAAATTGCTTCACGTTTTTCACCCTCTTGTTGGCTTGTTTCTTGTAGACTTCATTTGCTTTCTCAATGTTCTTCCTAACTTCCTTGTGGACCTTCAACATGAACTCGGCTTGTTCCTTAGCTCCACCATGAACGAACTTGTCTTGTGGCAAAGCTATGAGATCAATAGGAACATAAGGATTGACACCATAGACCACTTCAAAAGGAGAGTACTTTGTAGTAGCACTAGGAGTCCGATTGTAAGCAAACTCGGCATGAGCTAGCTTGACATCCCAATCCTTAGCACTCTTACTAACCAAGGTCCTAAGCAAAGAACCCAGTATTCTATTCACCACTTCAGTTTGACCGTCGGTTTGTGGATGGTGTGAAGTAGAAAACAGTAGCTTTGTTCCCATTAGGCGCCATATTGATTTCCAAAAATGACTAAGAAATTTTGTATCACGGTCGGACACAATGGTGCGTGGCACCCCATGAAAACGAACCACTTCTTCAAAATATAACTTAGCCACTTTCATAGCATCTTCGGTCTTGTGACAAGGAATGAAATGAGCCATTTTCGAAAACCGATCAACAACCACCATGATTGAGTCTTTACCCCTTTGAGTTCTAGGTAAAGCCACAATGAAATCCATGCTCACATCTTCCCAAGGTCTTTCCGGAACTGGCAAAGGCTTGTAGAGACCTTTGTGAAACACCATCTTGGCCCTTTGACAAGTAGAACAACGACTAACCACATGATGAACCGTGGCTAACATTTTCGGCCAATAAAAGTGAGCTTGAAGAAGCTCCATTGTTTTTTGAATCCCCACGTGACCAGCTAGACCTCCTCCATGAGCCTCATGAATCAACAAGCTTCTAATTGGACACTTAGGAATGCATAACCGATTTCCCTTAAAAAGAAAGCCATCATGTAAGGAAAATAAGTCATATACTCCATGGACACATTTATGTATTATTCCATTGAAAACGCCATCCTCCTTGTAGTATGCTTTGATCAAATCAAACCCAAGAACCTTTGCTTCGACAACTCCAAGCAAATTATGCCTCCTAGATAAGGCATCCGCAACAACATTAGCCTTTCCACTCTTGTATTTAGAGGAAAAGTTAAATGTTTGCAAGAATTCAACCCATTTAGCATGTCTTGAATTCAACTTCTTTTGGCCATGGATGCACCTTAAAGATTCATGGTCCGAATGCAATATGAACGGTTGTGGTCTCAAGTAATGTGACCAATGATCTAGAGCTCGTACCATAGCATAGAACTCTTTATCATAGGTGGAATAATTCAACTTGCCTTGACTCAACTTTTCACTGAAATAAGCAATTGGGCGCCCTTCTTGAATCAAAACTGCTCCAATCCCCTTCCCACTTGCGTCACACTCAACTTCAAATGGCTTGGAAAAATCAGGGAGTGCAAGAATAGGAGTGTTGCACATTTTCTCCTTGACTTCTTCAAAGGCCTTTTGAGCTTGTGTAGTCCATTCAAACGTCCCCTTTTTAGTACACTCAGTTATAGGAGCCATGAGTGTGCTAAAATTCTTGATAAATCTTCTATAGAAAGAAGCTAGGCCATGGAAAGAACGGACCTCCGTGAGTGTTTTCGGACTAGGCCATGATTGAATTGCTTCAACCTTGCAAGGATCCACCTTCACGCCATCACCTGAAACTATGTAACCAAGAAAAGTGACCTCATATAACATAAAATCACATTTTTCAAGTTTTCCATACAATTTTTGCGTTCTTAAAACAGAAAAAACTTGAAACAAATGATCTAAATGCTCATCCTCATTTTTAGAGTAAATAAGGATATCATCAAGGTACACCACCACGAACTTGCCAAGAAATGGCGTCAACACCTCGTTCATCAATCTCATGAACGTGCTAGGTGCATTGGTCAATCCAAACGGCATCACGAGCCATTCATACAATCCATGCTTTGTCTTGAATGCAGTCTTCCATTCATCACCTTCCCTCATACGAATTTGATGGTAACCACTTCTCAAATCAATTTTTGAAAATACATTTGAACCACTCAATTCGTCCAACATATCATCCAGTCTTGGAATTGGAAATCTGTACTTGATAGTAATATTGTTAACAGCTCTACTATCAATGCACATACGCCAAGTACCATCCTTTTTAGGGACCAACAAAGCAGGAACTGCACATGGACTCATAGATTCACGCACATAGCCCATACCCATCAATTCTTCAATTTGTCTTTGCAACTCCTTAGTTTCTAAAGGGTTACATCTATAGGCAGGTTTATTTGGTAGAGGTGCGCCTGGAATGAGATCAATTTGATGCTCAATTCCTCTCAAGGGTGGTAATCCCTTAGGTAACTCATCAGGAAAAACATCCTCAAACTTCTTAATCAATTTTGCAAGTTTAGGATTTTGACTCACAAATTTTTTATGGATTTCTTTAGAGTACAACATGAATATCTCTTCCTCACCTTCAAACTCCCTCTCAAATTCTTTACAAGATAACAAAGAAATTTGTGACTTTTGTGGTTGTGAAAACCGTGGGGGTGGTAAAGGGTGCAATTTCTTTTGTTTCCCTTGGTGAGTGATAGTGTAGGTGTTATGGTACCCATCATGGATAGATTTTTTATCAGATTGCCACGGTCTACCAAGAAGAATATGACAAGCATCCATTAAAACAACATCACACAATTGACTATCATACATTGCTTTCTAACCCCAGTACTAGCATTAGAATCTAACCAACTCAATTTGTAAGGATGTGGATGATTAGTGGTGGTAAGACCCAGTTTAGATACTAAAGTTTTCGACACAGTATTAGCCTCACTGCCCCCATCAATAATTAAATCACATACCTCGTCACCAACTTTACATTTGGTGATGAAAATGTGTTGCCTTTGTGGCGCCAAAGGTTCCTCCACACGAGCTTGCAATGCTCTCCTAACCACCAAGTTTGTTTTGTCCTCCATCTCAGGATAGCAATGGTCCTCCTCCTCATCTTTTTCATGCGGGGTCACGTTCTTCTCTTCTTCAGACTCAAATTCCTCCCAATTGATGCTTTGGGTGGCTATGAGTTTAACCTCTTGCATGGTTAAGGCTCTTGAATTAGGACAATCTTTTTTATAATGTCCTCTACCTCCACACTTGTAACATACAATGTCACTAAGCTTGAAGTCTTTCGTGTTCCTCTTGGGTGGCTCATGAGGCTTGCTAAAAGAAGAACCCTCCTTCGAGGTGAAGGGTGGTTTACGTACCACTGGAGTAGTGGTAGGCGTTTTCTTCCTTTTCTTTTTAGCATCAAACTTTGTCACAAGTTTGCAAGCTTCCACAAACGTGAGGTTAGTGTAACCGTCAAGTTTGTCTTGTAACTCTTGATCCAACCCAGCTACAAAACGTCCCAACTTCAGCTCTTCATTTTCAGTCACCTCACACACAATGGCAAGCCTATCAAATTCTTTGATATAGTCTTCCACTGAGTCGCCATTTTGTTGTAGAGTACTCCACTTTACATACTGATTTTGCTTGTAATTGTGAGGAATGAAACGATCTCTCATTCTTTTCTTCAGCTTTTCCCAAGTGGAAATGTGAGCCTTACCCCTAAGGGTACGCCCCCTTTGTTCCCCTTGCAACCAACTGTCACCATAGCCCTTCAGTTTGACTTTGGCTATCTTGTACTGTTGAACCGTCTCATGGATGTCCTTGTACTCAAAGTACCTTTCCAAGGATTTCTCCCACTCCAAGTACTTCTCCGGATCAAGTGTCCCATCAAAGGCAGGAACGTCCACTTTGAGACTCCTATCTTCCCTCCTAGGTGGAGGGTCTTCACCTTGATCTCTCCTATCTTGCTCGTTCATGAGCCTGGCCATCAAGGCAGCAAGGTTCCCTTGTAGATTGGCATTGGTTTCGGCCAACCTTTCCTGACTAGCAATGGATCGATTAAGAGCTTCCAAAGCTGTCCTCAAGTCTTGATTCTCTCCCATGGTATGTAGGTATTCGACCCCTTTGGAAAATTTAAGAAAATAGCTTTCATTTGATTCAAATTGCTTTGTTTGAATGTGTTCGACTTTCATTTGATTCAAATAGCTTTGTTTGAATGTGCTTGACTTTCATTTGATTCAACTAGCTTTGTAGAATGTATTTGAATTTCATTTGATTCAAATAGCTTTGTTTGAATGTGTTTGACTTTCATTTGATTCAATTTGCTTTGTAGAATGTATTTGACTTTTATTTGTTTTAATTAGCTTTGTTTGAATGTATTTGACTCTCATTTGATTCAAATAGATTTGTAGAATGTATTTGACTTTCATTTGATTCAAATAGCTTTGTAGAATGTATTTGACTTTCATTTGATTCAAATAGCTTTGTAGAATGTATTTGACTTTCATTTGAGTCAAATAGCTTTGTTTGAATGTGATTGACTTTCATTTAATTCAATTAGCTTTGTAGAATGTATTTTACTTTCATTTGATTCAAATAGCTTTGATTGAATGTGTTTGACTTTCATTTGATTCAATTAGCTTTGTTTGAATGTGTTTGATATTCATATGTTTTAATTAGCTTCGTTTGAATGTGTTTGACTTTCATTTGATTCATTTAGCTTTGTTTGAATGTGTTTAACTTTCATTTGATTTAATTAGCTTTGTAGAATGTATTTGACTTTCATTTGTTTCAAATAGCTTTGTTTGAATGTGTTTGACTTTCATTTGAATCAGTTAGCTTTGTAGAATGCGTTTCACTTTCATTTTATTTAAATAACTTTGTTTGAATGTGTTTGACTTTCATTTGATTCAAATAGCTTTATTTGAATGTGTTTGACTTTCATTTGATACAATTAGCTTTGTAGAATGTATTTGACTTTCATTTGATTCAAATAGCTTTGTTTGAATGTTTTTGACTTTCATTTGATTCAATTAGTTTTGTAGAATGCATTTCACTTTCATTTGATTTAAATAACTCTGTTTGAATGTGTTTGACTTTCATTTGATTCAAATAGCTTTGTTTGAATGTGTTTGACTTTCATTTGATTCAATAAGCTCTATAGAATGTATTTGACATTTATTTGATTTAAATAGCTTTGTTTGAATGTGTTTAACTTTCATTTGATTCAATTAGCTTTGTAGAACGTATTTGACTTTCATTTGAGTCAAATAGCTTTGTAGAATGTGTTTGACTTTCATTTGATTCAAATAGCTTTGTTTGAATGTGTTTGACTTTCATTTGATTCAATTTGCTTTGTAGAATGTATTTGACTTTTATTTGATTTAATTAGCTTTGTTTGAATGTATTTGACTCTCATTTGATTCAAATAGCTTTATTTGAATGTGTTTGACTTTCATTTGATTCAAATTGCGTTGTTTGAATTTGTTCGACTTTCAATTGATTTAAATAGCTTTGTTTGAATGTGCTTGACTTTCATTTGATTCAACTAGCTTTGTAGAATGTATTTGACTTTCATTTGATTAAAATAGCTTTGTTTGAATGTGTTTGACTTTCATTTAATTCAAATAGCTTTGTAGAATGTGTTTGACTTTCATTTGATTCAAATAGCTTTGTTTGAATGTGTTTGACTTTCATTTGATTCAAATAGCTTTGTAGAATGTGTTTGACTTTCATTTGATTCAAATAGCTTTGTTTGAATGTGTTTGACTTTCATTTGATTCAATTTGCTTTGTAGAATGTATTTGACTTTTATTTGATTTAATTAGCTTTGTTTGAATGTATTTGACTCTCATTTGATTCAAATAGCTTTATTTGAATGTGTTTGACTTTCATTTGATTCAAATTGCGTTGTTTGAATTTGTTCGACTTTCAATTGATTTAAATAGCTTTGTTTGAATGTGCTTGACTTTCATTTGATTCAACTAGCTTTGTAGAATGTATTTGACTTTCATTTGATTAAAATAGCTTTGTTTGAATGTGTTTGACTTTCATTTAATTCAAATAGCTTTGTAGAATGTGTTTGACTTTCATTTGATTCAAATAGCTTTGTTTGAATGTGTTTGACTTTCATTTGATTCAAATAGCTTTGTAGAATTTGTTTGACTTTCATTTGATTCAAATAGCTTTGTTTGAATGTGTTTGACTTTCATTTGATTCAATTAGCTTTATAGAATGTATTTGACATTTATTTGATTTAAATAGCTTTGTTCGAATGTGTTTGACTTTCATTTAATTCAAATAGCTTTGTAGAATGTGTTTGACTTTCATTTGATTCAAATAGCTTTGTTTGAATGTGTTTGACTTTCATTTGATTCAAATAGCTTTGTAGAATTTGTTCGACTTTCATTTGATTCAAATAGCTTTGTTTGAATGTGCTTGACTTTCATTTGATTCAACTAGCTTTGTAGAATGTATTTGACTTTCATTTGATTAAAATAGCTTTGTTTGAATGTGTTTGACTTTCATTTAATTCAAATAGCTTTGTAGAATGTGTTTGACTTTCATTTGATTCAAATAGCTTTGTTTGAATGTGTTTGACTTTCATTTGATTCAAATAGCTTTGTAGAATTTGTTTGACTTTCATTTGATTCAAATAGCTTTGTTTGAATGTGTTTGACTTTCATTTGATTCAATTTGCTTTGTAGAATGTATTTGACTTTTATTTGTTTTAATTAGCTTTGTTTGAATGTATTTGACTCTCATTTGATTCAAATAGATTTGTAGAATGTATTTGACTTTCATTTGATTCAAATAGCTTTGTAGAATGTATTTGACTTTCATTTGATTCAAATAGCTTTGTAGAATGTATTTGACTTTCATTTGAGTCAAATAGCTTTGTTTGAATGTGATTGACTGTCATTTGATTCAATTAGCTTTGTAGAATGTATTTTACTTTCATTTGATTCAAATAGCTTTGATTGAATGTGTTTGACTTTCATTTGATTCAATTAGCTTTGTTTGAATGTGTTTGATATTCATATGTTTTAATTAGCTTCGTTTGAATGTGTTTGACTTTCATTTGATTCATTTAGCTTTGTTTGAATGTGTTTAACTTTCATTTGATTTAATTAGCTTTGTAGAATGTATTTGACTTTCATTTGTTTCAAATAGCTTTGTTTGAATGTGTTTGACTTTTATTTGAATCAGTTAGCTTTGTAGAATGCATTTCACTTTCATTTTATTTAAATAACTTTGTTTGAATGTGTTTGACTTTCATTTGATTCAAATAGCTTTATTTGAATGTGTTTGACTTTCATTTGATACAATTAGCTTTGTAGAATGTATTTGACTTTCATTTGATTCAAATAGCTTTGTTTGAATGTTTTTGACTTTCATTTGATTCAATTAGTTTTGTAGAATGCATTTCACTCTCATTTGATTTAAATAAGTTTGTTTGAATGTGTTTGACTTTCATTTGATTCAAATAGCTTTGTTTGAATGTGTTTGACTATCATTTGATTCAATAAGCTCTATAGAATGTATTTGACATTTATTCGATTTAAATAGCTTTGTTTGAATGTGTTTGACTTTCATTTGATTCAATTAGCTTTATAGAATGTATTTGACATTTATTTGATTTAAATAGCTTTGTTCGAATGTGTTTGACTTTCATTTGATTCAATTAGCTTTGTAGAATGTATTTGACTTTCATTTGATTCAAATAGCTTTGTAGAATGTGTTTGACTTTCATTTGATTCAAATAGCTTTGTTTGAATGTGTTTGACTTTCATTTGATTCAATTTGCTTTGTAGAATGTATTTGACTTTTATTTGATTTAATTAGCTTTGTTTGAATGTATTTGACTCTCATTTGATTCAAATAGCTTTATTTGAATGTGTTTGACTTTCATTTGATTCAAATTGCGTTGTTTGAATGTGTTCGACTTTCATTTGATTCAAATAGCTTTGTTTGAATGTGCTTGACTTTCATTTGATTCAACTAGCTTTGTAGAATGTATTTGAATTTCATTTTATTAAAATAGCTTTGTTTGAATGTGTTTGAATTTCATTTGATTCAAATAGCTTTGTAGAATGTGTTTGACTTTCATTTGATTCAAATAGCTTTGTTTGAATGTGTTTGACTTTCATTTGATTCAATTTGCTTTGTAGAATGTATTTGACTTTTATTTGTTTTAATTAGCTTTGTTTGAATGTATTTGACTCTCATTTGATTCAAATAGATTTGTAGAATGTATTTGACTTTCATTTGATTCAAATAGCTTTGTAGAATGTATTTGACTTTCATTTGATTCAAATAGCTTTGTAGAATGTATTTGACTTTCATTTGAGTCAAATAGCTTTGTTTGAATGTGATTGACTGTCATTTGATTCAATTAGCTTTGTAGAATGTATTTTACTTTCATTTGATTCAAATAGCTTTGATTGAATGTGTTTGACTTTCATTTGATTCAATTAGCTTTGTTTGAATGTGTTTGATATTCATATGTTTTAATTAGCTTCGTTTGAATGTGTTTGACTTTCATTTGATTCATTTAGCTTTGTTTGAATGTGTTTAACTTTCATTTGATTTAATTAGCTTTGTAGAATGTATTTGACTTTCATTTGTTTCAAATAGCTTTGTTTGAATGTGTTTGACTTTCATTTGAATCAGTTAGCTTTGTAGAATGCATTTCACTTTCATTTTATTTAAATAACTTTGTTTGAATGTGTTTGACTTTCATTTGATTCAAATAGCTTTATTTGAATGTGTTTGACTTTCATTTGATACAATTAGCTTTGTAGAATGTATTTGACTTTCATTTGATTCAAATAGCTTTGTTTGAATGTTTTTGACTTTCATTTGATTCAATTAGTTTTGTAGAATGCATTTCACTCTCATTTGATTTAAATAAGTTTGTTTGAATGTGTTTGACTTTCATTTGATTCAAATAGCTTTGTTTGAATGTGTTTGACTTTCATTTGATTCAATAAGCTCTATAGAATGTATTTGACATTTATTTGATTTAAATAGCTTTGTTTGAATGTGTTTGACTTTCATTTGATTCAATTAGCTTTATAGAATGTATTTGACATTTATTTGATTTAAATAGCTTTGTTCGAATGTGTTTCACTTTCATTTGATTCAATTAGCTTTGTAGAATGTATTTGACTTTCATTTGATTCAAATAGCTTTGTTTGAATGTGATTGACTTTCATTTAATTCAATTAGCTTTGTAGAATGTATTTGACTTTCATTTGATTCAAGTAGCATTGTTTGAAAGTGTTTGACTTTCATTTGATTCAATTTGCTTTGTAGAATGTATTTGACTTTTATTTGATTTAATTAGCTTCGTTTGAATGTATTTGACTCTCATTTGATTCAAATAGCTTTATTTGAATGTGTTTGACTTTCATTTGATTCAAATTGCGTTGTTTGAATGTGTTCGACTTTCATTTGATTCAAATAGCTTTGTTTGAATGTGCTTGACTTTCATTTGATTCAACTAGCTTTGTAGAATGTATTTGAATTTCATTTTATTAAAATAGCTTTGTTTGAATGTGTTTGACTTTCATTTGATTCAAATAGCTTTGTAGAATGTGTTTGACTTTCATTTGATTCAAATAGCTTTGTTTGAATGTGTTTGACTTTCATTTGATTCAATTTGCTTTGTAGAATGTATTTGACTTTTATTTGTTTTAATTAGCTTTGTTTGAATGTATTTGACTCTCATTTGATTCAAATAGATTTGTAGAATGTATTTGACTTTCATTTGATTCAAATAGCTTTGTAGAATGTATTTGACTTTCATTTGATTCAAATAGCTTTGTAGAATGTATTTGACTTTCATTTGAGTCAAATAGCTTTGTTTGAATGTGATTGACTTTCATTTGATTCAATTAGCTTTGTAGAATGTATTTTACATTCATTTGATTCAAATAGCTTTGATTGAATGTGTTTGACTTTCATTTGATTCAATTAGCTTTGTTTGAATGTGTTTGATATTCATATGTTTTAATTAGCTTCGTTTGAATGTGTTTGACTTTCATTTGATTCATTTAGCTTTGTTTGAATGTGTTTAACTTTCATTTGATTCAATTAGCTTTGTAGAATGTATTTGACTTTCATTTGATTCAAATAGCTTTGTTTGAATGTTTTTTACTTTCATTTGATTCAATTAGTTTTGTAGAATGCATTTCACTCTCATTTGATTTAAATAACTTTGTTTGAATGTGTTTAACTTTCATTTGATTCAAATAGCTTTGTTTGAATGTGTTTGACTTTCATTTGATTCAATAAGCTCTATAGAATGTATTTGACATTTATTTGATTTAAATAGCTTTGTTTGAATGTGTTTGACTTTCATTTGATTCAATTAGCTTTATAGAATGTATTTGACATTTATTTGATTTAAATAGCTTTGTTCGAATGTGTTTGACTTTCATTTGATTCAATTAGCTTTGTAGAATGTATTTGACTTTCATTTGATTCAAATAGCTTTGTAGAATGTGTTTGACTTTCATTTGATTCAAATAGCTTTGTTTGAATATGTTTGACTTTCATTTGATTCAATTTGCTTTGTAGAATGTATTTGACTTTTATTTGATTTAATTAGCTTTGTTTGAATGTATTTGACTCTCATTTGATTCAAATAGCTTTATTTGAATGTGTTTGACTTTCATTTGATTCAAATTGCGTTGTTTGAATGTGTTCGACTTTCATTTGATTCAAATAGCTTTGTTTGAATGTGCTTGACTTTCATTTGATTCAACTAGCTTTGTAGAATGTATTTGAATTTCATTTTATTAAAATAGCTTTGTTTGAATGTGTTTGACTTTCATTTGATTCAAATAGCTTTGTAGAATGTGTTTGACTTTCATTTGATTCAAATAGCTTTGTTTGAATGTGTTTGACTTTCATTTGATTCAATTTGCTTTGTAGAATGTATTTGACTTTTATTTGTTTTAATTAGCTTTGTTTGAATGTATTTGACTCTCATTTGATTCAAATAGATTTGTAGAATGTATTTGACTTTCATTTGATTCAAATAGCTTTGTAGAATGTATTTGACTTTCATTTGATTCAAATAGCTTTGTAGAATGTATTTGACTTTCATTTGAGTCAAATAGCTTTGTTTGAATGTGATTGACTTTCATTTGATTCAATTAGCTTTGTAGAATGTATTTTACTTTCATTTGATTCAAATAGCTTTGATTGAATGTGTTTGACTTTCATTTGATTCAATTAGCTTTGTTTGAATGTGTTTGATATTCATATGTTTTAATTAGCTTCGTTTGAATGTGTTTTGACTTTCATTTGATTCATTTAGCTTTGTTTGAATGTGTTTGACTTTCATTTGATTCAATTAGCTTTGTAGAATATATTTGACTTTCATTTGTTTCAAATAGCTTTGTTTGAATGTGTTTTGACTTTCATTTGATTCAGTTAGCTTTGTAGAATGCATTTCACTTTCATTTTATTTAAATAACTTTGTTTGAATGTGTTTGTTTTTTCATTTGATTCAAATAGCTTTATTTGAATGTGTTTGACTTTCATTTGATACAATTAGCTTTGTAGAATGTATTTGACTTTCATTTGTTTCAAATAGCTTTGTTTGAATGTTTTTGACTTTCATTTGATTCAATTAGTTTTGTAGAATGCATTTCACTCTCATTTGATTTAAATAACTCTGTTTGAATGTGTTTGACTTTCATTTGATTCGAATAGCTTTGTTTGAATGTGTTTGACTTTCATTTGATTCAATAAGCTCTATAGAATGTATTTGACATTTATTTGATTTAAATAGCTTTGTTTGAATGTGTTTGACTTTCATTTGATTCAATTAGCTTTGTAGAATGTATTTGACTTTCATTTGATTCAAATAGCTTTGTAGAATGTGTTTAACTTTCATTTGATTCAAATAGCTTTGTTTGAATGTGTTTGACTTTCATTTGATTCAATTTGCTTTGTAGAATGTATTTCACTTTTATTTGATTTAATTAGCTTTGTTTGAATGTATTTGACTCTCATTTGATTCAAATAGCTTTATTTGAATGTGTTTGACTTTCATTTGATTCAAATTGCTTTGTTTGAATGTGTTCGACTTTCATTTGATTCAAATAGCTTTGTTTGAATGTGCTTGACTTTCATTTGATTCAACTAGCTTTGTAGAATGTATTTGAATTTCATTTGATAAAAATAGCTTTGTTTGAATGTGTTTGACTTTCATTTGATTCAATAGCTTTGTAGAATGTGTTTTGACTTTCATTTGATTCAAATAGCTTTGTTTGAATGTGTTTTGACTTTCATTTGTGAGATTCAATTTAATAGCTTTGTATTGAATGATGTATTTTGACTTTCATTTGATTACAATATGAGCTTTTGTATTTGAAATGTGATTTGACTTTCCATTTGTAATGTATTTTCTTTATTAATTAGCTTTGGTATTGAATGTGATTTGACTTTCATTTGATTCAATTACTGTAGTGCTTTTGATTATTTTGTTAAATGTATTTGATTTCATTTGATTCAAATAGCTTTGTAGAATGTATTTGACTTTCATTTGATTCAATAGCTTTGTTTGAATGTGATTGACTTTCATTTGATTCAATTAGCTTTGTAGAATGTATTTTACTTTCATTTGATTCAAATAGCTTTGATTGAATGTGTTTGACTTTCATTTGATTCAATTAGCTTTGTTTGAATGTGTTTGATATTTATATGTTTTTAATTAGCTTCGTTTGAATGTGTTTGACTTTCATTTGATTCATTTAGCTTTGTTTGAATGTGTTTAACTTTCATTTGATTCAATTAGCTTTGTAGAATGTATTTGACTTTCATTTGTTTCAAATAGCTTTGTTTGAATGTGTTTGACTTTCATTTGATTCAGTTAGCTTTGTAGAATGCATTTCACTTTCATTTTATTTAATAACTTTGTTGAATGTGTTTGACTTTCATTTGATTCAAATTAGCTTTGTTTGAATGTGTTTAACTTTCATTTGATTACAATTAGCTTTGTAGAATGTATTTTGACTTTCATTTGATTCAAATAGCTTTATGTTTTGAATGTGTTTTGACTTTCATTTGATTCAATTAGCTTTGTAGAATGCATTTCACTTTCATTTATAAATAAGGTTGTAGACTTTCATTTGATTCAAATAGATTTGTTTGAATGTGTTTTGACTTTCATTTGATTCAATTAGCTTTGTTGAATGTATTTGACTTTCATTTGATTCAAAAATAGCTTTGTTTGAATGTTTTTGACTTTCATTTGATTCAATTAGTTTGTAGAATGTATTTGACTTTCATTTGATTTAAATAAGCTCTGTTTTGAATGTGTTTGACTTTCATTTGATTCAATTAGCTTTGTTTGAATGTGTTTGAACTTTCATTTGATTCAATTAGCTTTGTAGAATGTATTTGACTTTCATTTGTTCAAATAGCTTTGTTCGAATGTGTTTGACTTTCATTTGATTCAGTTAGCTTTGTAGAATGCATTTCACTTTCATTTTATTTAAATAACTTTGTTTTGAATGTGTTTGACTTTCATTTGATTCAATTTAGCTTTTGTTTGAATGTGTTTAACTTTCATTTGATTCAATTATTTTGTAGAATGTATTTGACTTTCATTTGATTCAAATAGACTTATTTAAATGTGTTCGACTTTCATTTGATTTAAATAGCTTTGTTTGAATATGTTAGACTTTTATTTGATTCAAATAGCTTTGTTTGAATGTGTTTTGAAGTTTCATTTGATTTAAAATAGCTTTGTTTGAATGTGTTTGACTTTCATTTGATTCAATTAGCTTTGTAGAATGTATTTATGACTTTTTTTCTTATTCAAATAGCTTTGTTTTGAATGTGTTTAACTATCATTTGATTCAATTAGCTTTGTAGAATGTATTTGACTCTTATTTGATTTAATTTGCTTTGTTTGAATGTATTTGACTCTCATTTGATTCAAATAGCTTTGTATAATGTATATGACTTTCATTTGATTCAAATAGCTTTGTAGAATGTATTTGACTTTCATTTGATTCAAATAGCTTTGTTTGAAAGTGATTGACTTGCATTTGATTCAATTAGCTTTGTAGAATGTATTTTACTTTCATTTGATTCAAATAGCTTAATTGAATGTGTTTGACTTTCATTTGATTCAATTAGCTTTGTTTGAATGTGTTTGACATTCATATGTTTCAATTACTTCGTTTGAATGTGTTTGATTTTCATTTGATTCATTTAGCTTTGTTTGAATGTGTTTAACTTTCATTTGATTCAATTAGCTTTGTAGAATGTATTTGACTTTCATTTGTTTCAAATAGCTTTGTTCGAATGTGTTTGACTTTCATTTGATTCAGTTAGGTTTGTAGAATGCATTTCACTTTCATTTTATTTAAATAACTTTGTTTGAATGTGTTTGACTTTCATCTTGATTCATTTAGCTTTGTTTGAATGTGTTTAACTTTCATTTGATTCAATTAGCTTTATAGAATGTATTTGACTTTCATTTGTTTCAAATAGCTTTGTTTGAATATGTTTGACTTTCATTTGAATCAGTTAGCTTTGTAGAATGCATTTCACTTTCATTTTATTTAAATAACTTTGTTTGAATGTGTTAGACTTTCATTTGATTCAAATAGATTTATTGAAATGTGTTTGACTTTCATTTGATACAATTAGCTTTGTTGAATGTATTTGACTTTCATTTGATTCAAATAGCTTTGTTTGAATATTTTTGACTTTCATTTGATATCATTTAGTTTGTAGAAATGCATTTCACTTCATTTGATTTAAAATAACTCTGTTTGAATGTGTTTGACTTTCATTTGATTTAAATAGCTTTGTTGAATGTGTTGACTTTCATTTGATTCAATAAGCTCTATAGAATGTAATTTGACAATTTGTTTTATTTAAATAGCTTTGTTGAATGTTTTGACTTTCATTTGATTCAATTAGCTTTGTAGAATGTATTTGACTTTCATTTGATTCAAATAGCTTATGTAGAATGTGTTTGACTTTCATTGGATTCAAATAGCTTTGTTTGAATGTGTTTGACTTTCATTTTCTTCAATTTGATTTGTAGAATGTATTTGACTTTTATTTGAATTTAATTAGCTTTGTTTGAATGTATTTGACTCTCATTTGATTAAAATAGCTTTATTGAATGTGTTTGACTTCATTTGATTCAAATTCCTTTGTTTGAATGTGTTCGACTTTCATTTGATTCAAATAGCTTTGTTTGAATGTGCTTGACTTTCATTTGATTTAACTAGCTTTGTAGAAATGTATTTGACTTTCATTTGATTAAAATAGCTTTGTTGAATGTGTTTAGACTTTCATTTGATTCAAATAGCTTTATTTGAAATGTGTTTGACTTTCATTTAATACAATTAGCTTTGTAGAATGTATTTGACTTTCATTTGATTCTAATAGCTTTGTTTGAATGTGTTCGACTTTCATTTGATTCAAATAGCATTGTTTGAATGTGCTTGACTTTCATTTGATTCAACTAGCTTTGTAGAATGTATATGACTTTCATTTGATTAAAATAGCTTTTTTGAATGTGTTTGACTTTCATTTGATTCAAATAGCATTGTAGAATGTATTTGACTTTCATTTGATTTAAATAGCTTTGTTTGAATGTGTTTGACTTTCATTTTATTCAAATAGCTTTGTTTGAATGTGTTTGACTTTCATTTGATTCAATTAGCTTTATAGAATGTATTTGACATTTATTTGATTTATATAGCTTTGTTCGAATGTGTTTGACTTTCATTTGATTCAATTAGCTTTGTAGAATGTATTTAACTTTCATTTGATTCAAATAGCTTTGTAGAATGTGTTTGACTTTCATTTGATTCAAATAGCTTTGTTTGATTGTGTTTGACTTTCATTTGATTCAATTTGCTTTGTAGAATGTATTTGACTTTTATTTGATTTAATTAGCTTTGTTTGAATGTATTTGATTCTCATTTGATTCAAATAGCTTTATTTGAATGTGTTTGACTTTCATTTGAGTCAAATTCCTTTGTTTGAATGTGTTCGACTTTCATTTGATTCAAATAGCTTTGTTTGAATGTGCTTGACTTTCATTTGATTCAAGTAGCTTTGTAGAATGTATTTGACTTTCATTTGATTAAAATAGCTTTGTTTGAATGTGTTAGACTTTCATTTGATTCAAATAGCTTTATTTGAATGTGTTTGACTTTCATTTAATACAATTAGCTATGTAGAATGTATTTGACTTTCATTTGATTCTAATAGCTTTGTTTGAATGTGTTAGACTTTCATTTGATTCAAATAGCTTTATTTGAATGTGTTTGACTTTCATTTAATACAATTAGCTTTGTAGAATGTATTTGACTTTCATTTGAGTCTAATAGCTTTGTTTGAATGTGTTCGACTTTCATTTGATTCAAATAGCATTGTTTGAATGTGCTTGACTTTCATTTGATTCAACTAGCTTTGTAGAATGTATTTGACTTTCATTTGATTAAAATAGCTTTGTTTGAATGTGTTCGACTTTCATTTGATTTAAATGGCTTTGTTTGAATATGTTTGACTTTCATTTGATTCAATTAGCTTTGTAGAATGTATATGACTTTTATTTGATTCAACTAGCTTTGTAGAATGTATATAACTTTCATTTAATTCAACTAGCTTTGTAGAATGTATTTGACTTTCATTTGATTAAAATAGCTTTGTTTGAATTTGTTAGACTTTCATTTGATTCAAGTAGCTTTATTTGAATGTGTTTGACTTACATTTAATACAATTAGCTTTGTAGAATGTATTTGACTTTCATTTGATTCAAATAGCTTTGTTTGAATGTGTTTAACTTTCATTTGATTCAATTAGCTTTGTAGAATGTATTTGACTTTCATTTGATTCAAATAGATTTGTTTAAATGTGTTCGACTTTCATTTGATTTAAATAGCTTTGTTTGAATATGTTAGACTTTTATTTGATTCAAATAGCTTTGTTTGAATGTGTTTGACTTTCATTTGATTTAAATAGCTTTGTTTGAATATGTTTGACTTTCATTTGATTCAATTAGCTTTGTAGAATGTATATGACTTTTATTTTATTCAAATGTTGTATATTTGGAGTAACACTCGAAATACACAAGGGATAAACCAAGGGATAGATAAGGCTAAAGAACCAAAGGCTTCTTAGATAAAGTCACACCACTAAGAAACGTTTTGGATTCCTAAGATCACAAGCCAACTAGTAACCTAAACTAGCTAACTAAGCAAAGAAACGAAATTCCAAATCCAAGAATTTCAGGTTTTTGTTTCTAATCCAAGAAACGAATGTAAGACAAGTTTTTTTGTTTGAATAATCTGATTTTTCATTCACATTTGCTTGCTATTTATAGTAAACAAGCATCCTTAAGTACAAGCTAACTTAAGTGGCTGTTCAGCTCACTTGTTACACGCCTAAGCTAAAGCTAAGTACAAATCAGCTTTTGTTGTCTAGATACATTAATAAAAGAAGCCTTATTTAACTAGATACATCAAAGAGAAAAATGGTGGCTTATAACCTCCAAATTAAGGCTGAAATAAAATCAGAATTAAGAGAGTGTAACTCCCCTTAATTCACGCCCATCCAAGCAGCAAGTTGGAGATGTATTTCCTCCAATTTTCACGCCCAAATTCAAACAGCAAAGAAGTGTAACTCCTCCTTGGTTCAAGCCTTGAAATTAGCTTGAATGTATGTGGACAAGGGTGTACTTGGACGCCCTTTAGTTGCTCCAAAAGCTGACTGAATTAAACAGCCAATTGAAGGCTGAAATTAAGGCTTAAGATGCTCCAATGTTGACTGATATCAACGGCCACTTGAAGGCTGAAGTTAAGGCTTGTAATGGCTTGTAATTCCTCTTTGAAAACTGATTGTAACTCCCAAGTCAAAGCTTTGAAATTCCTTGTAAAAGAATTTCGGATTCCAAGCTTAAATGGCTGCCATATTGATGTATCTTTTGTACTTGTACTTTTGTGTGAATGTGACAATAGTTTTCGAACTAAAATCAGATAAAAAGAACTAAGAAAAAAATATAACTAATTTGCAAACTTAAAATGACTAAAGTTTACAATTTATTCAAAGCATAAAAAGAACTAAAATAAACTAGTTAATAAGAACAACAAGAAATTCAAGGGGTTGAATATCTTGCTGCCCAAGGATAGAATGCATAGCACCAATACATGATGCTACGTCTTGAACCAAAGAAATGTCCATAACCAAGTTGTTAGGCTTGGCTACAACATTCCCCCCTTCTTGAAAAGAGTTTGCCCTCAAACTCGGCAACTCCTCAAACTCATCATAGTAAGGTGATAAATCAGCCACATTAAAGGTGCTAGAAACACCATAATCTCCGGGCAACTCAACTTTGTAAGCATTATCATTCACTTTTTCAACAATAGCAAATGGACCATCACTACGAGGACTAACCTTGGACCGCCTTTTGGAAGGAAATCTTTCCTTTCGAAGATGAATCCAAACTAAGTCACCGGGCTGAAAACTGACCTCCTTTCTTTTCTTGTCATAGTATGCCTTTGTCTTTGCATTAGCTTGTTCAATTTTGGAACGAACTTGCTCATGCATAGACTTGATTTCTTTTGCGCGCACCTCGGCATCATTGCTGAACTTGTTTGGTGAGGGAATGGGAGTGAGATCAATAGGAGTGCACGGATTGAATCCATACACCACTTCAAAAGGACTCAAACCTGTTGTCTTGCTAGGCACACGATTGTAAGCAAACTCCGCATGAGGAATCATCTCTTCCCATTGCTTGGGACGTTTAGTAGCCAAAGACCGCAGCAAGGATCCCAAAGTTCTATTAGTCACTTCGGTTTGACCATCTGTTTGAGGATGACTTGAAGTGCTAAAGTTCAATTTCGTGCCCATCTTCCTCCATAATGTAAGCCAAAAATGACTTAGAAATTTTGGATCACGATCACTCACCATGGATTTAGGTACACCATGCAAACGAACAATCTCGTTGAAAAACAAGTTAGCAACATGAGTAGCATCATAAGTTGAATGACAAGCAATAAAATGAGCCATTTTAGAAAATCGATCCACAACAACCATTATAGAATCTTTCTTTCGTTGGGTGATAGGAAGTCCCACAACGAAATCAAGACTAATATCCTCCCATGGTGCTTGTGGAATAGGTAAGGGCAAAAGATAGCCTTGTGGTAGACTATGACTCTTGGCCTTTTGACATATCACACATCTCTTCACAATGAACTCCACATCACGGACCAACCTAGGCCAATGAAAGTATTCTTGGACAAGAAGAGTAGTTTTCTCTATGCCAAAGTGTCCCACCATTCCTCCTTCATGAAACTCTTTGATAAGAGATTCTCTTAGGCTTGATCTTGGAATGCACAACCTGTTGTCTTTGAACAAATAGCCATCTAAAATGTAATAATCTTTGTAAGCATGATTAGAACATTTTAAAAATAAATCACCAAAGTCATGATCATTTTTGTAACTTGCTTTCACATCTTCAACGCTAATCACCCTTGCTTTGAAAGAATTCAAGAGTGTGTATCTCCTTGAAAGCGCATCAGCTCCTTTGTTCATGGCGCCTCTCCTATGCTTGATCACAAAATGAAAAGCTTGCAAATACTCCACCCATTTGGCATGGCGAGGTTGGAGTTTTTGTTGGCTTTGAAGATATTTGAGGGCTTCATGATCTGAATGAAGGATGAACTCCTTGGAAATGAGGTAATGTCTCCAATGGTCCAAAGCACGAACAAGAGCAAAGAACTCCTTATCATAGGTGCTATACTTCCGTTGTGCTTCATTAAGTTTTTCACTAAAGTAGGCAAGAGGACGCCCAACTTGTGACAAGACAGCACCAATACCAACTCCACTAGCATCACATTCAACTTCAAAAACTTCATCAAAGTTAGGCAAAGAAAGAATAGGTGCACTAGTAAGTTGATGTTTTATCTCATCAAAGGCCTTTTGAGCCTTATCATTCCAAACTAACTTCTGATTTTTAGTTAGCTCCGTGATAGGTGCCATGAGGGTACTAAAATTCCGCACAAATCTTCTATAGAAAGAAGCAAGTCCATGAAAGCTTCGAACTTGTTGCATGGTTTGTGGCGTGGGCCACTCACGAATTGCAGCAACTTTCTTTTCATCAAATTCAATGCCTTGTGATGAGACTTTAAAGCCAAGAAAAATAACTTGGGAAGTGAAGAAATGACACTTCTCTAAGTTACTGATGTGTAAACAAGATGAGAAACCTTGTTACAAGAAATGACAAGTTAAAAGATTCAAAGGGTTTTAAAGTTCAAGTGTCAAGTAATCAGTTTAGTTAGGGGAACTCTCACCCTAAGCTAAGGATATAGCAAAGAGGAACTCTCACTCGTTTGCTTGGGATAGTTTAGATGAGGGAACTCTCACCAAATCATAAACTATAAGTCCTAATTTTGGGAACTCTCACCAAAACTAACACTCTTCAAATTCGGATACTCAAATTTGGAAAAACAAAGTGAACTAAACTCAAGTCACTTCAATTACAAAAACACACGTTTTTAGGCAAATAATCTTGGATGATTTTCATTCATTCAAAGTATGCTATTTATAGCATCAATACAACCTTTTCACTTGCCTACTTTAATTAACAAAATAAAATAGACAAAAGTAAATTAACTAAGGGAATGAGTGGAGAATACACGTCCCACTTAACCCCTTTTACAAACAAGATTAAACTTAATTAAAAGAACTAAAGACTAGGCTTGAAACAAGGGAAGATGATCAGCCAAACAGCATCCAAAGAGCATCTTCAATTACACGCCCAAAACAGCCATATGCAAGCTTGTGTAACCCCCATTTTAATGCCTTGATTCACGCCTCTTTATTCTTCATAACCCCCAAATAATGAGGTGCAATGTTCAGCCAACAAACTCCATAATTCACGCCCAACAAGTGCCATGAATCACTCCTCTTCAATCAGCTTGTAACCGTTGCACTTGGAGCTCTTCAATCAGCTTGTAACCGTTGCACTTGGAGCTTGGAAAACCGTCACTTGCTAGATACTTTCTACAAGGTTAATTACACTAAGTGAAGTGTAACCACTTGTAAAATGTTTCGGACCAAAACCGTGCAAAAGAGTAAGGAATGATTTGGATAGAAACAACTCCTTTGCATTGCTTTGAACTTGGAACTCACCTTGACTACTTGGAGCATCACAATCATTAGAACTTTGACCATATTGGTCATCCTCCCCTTCTTCAAAAGGAATTGCCCTCAATTCGTCATCATCAAAGTATGGAGCAAGGTCCCCAACGTTGAATGTGCTTGAGACACCAAATTGGCCCCCCAAATCAACCTTGTATGCATTGTCATTGATCTTTTCCACGATTTCAAATGGACCTTCGGCTCTTGGCATAAGCTTGTTTTTTCTTTTGCTAGGAAACCTCTCTTTCCTCATGTAAATCCACACTAAGTCACCAACTTCAAATTGCTTCACGTTTTTCACCCTCTTGTTGGCTTGTTTCTTGTAGACTTCATTTGCTTTCTCAATGTTCTTCCTAACTTCCTTGTGGACCTTCAACATGAACTCGGCTTGTTCCTTAGCTCCACCATGAACGAACTTGTCTTGTGGCAAAGCTATGAGATCAATAGGAACATAAGGATTGACACCATAGACTACTTCAAAAGGAGAGTACTTTGTAGTAGCACTAGGAGTCCGATTGTAAGCAAACTCGGCATGAGCTAGCTTGACATCCCAATCCTTAGCACTCTTACTAACCAAGGTCCTAAGCAACGAACCCAGAATTCTATTCACCACTTCAGTTTGCCCATCGGTTTGTGGATGGTGTGAAGTAGAAAACAGCAACTTTGTTCCCATTAGACGCCATATTGATTTCCAAAAATGACTAAGAAATTTTGTATCACGATCGGACACAATGGTGCGTGGCACCCCATGAAAACGAACCACTTCTTCAAAGTATAACTTAGCCACTTTCATAGCATCTTCGGTTTTGTGACAAGGAATGAAATGAGCCATTTTTGAAAACCGATCAACAACCACCATGATTGAGTCTTTACCCCTTTGAGTTCTAGGTAAAGCCACAATGAAATCCATGCTCACATCTTCCCAAGGTCTCTCCGGAACTGGCAAAGGCTTGTAGAGACCTTTGTGAAACACCATCTTGGCCCTTTGACAAGTAGAACAACGACTAACCACATGATGAACCGTGGCTAACATCTTCGGCCAATAAAAGTGAGCTTGAAGAAGCTCCATTGTTTTTTGAATCCCCACGTGACCAGCTAGACCTCCTCCATGAGCCTCATGAATCAACAAGCTTCTAATTGGACACTTAGGAATGCATAACCGATTTCCCTTAAAAAGAAAGTCATCATGTAAGGAAAATAAGTCATATACTCCATGGACACATTTCTGTATTATTTCAATGAAATCTCCATCCTCCTTGTAGTATGCTTTGATCAAATCAAACCCAAGAACTTTTGCTTCGACAACTCCAAGCAAATTGTGTCTCCTAGATAAGGCATCCGCAACAACATTAGCCTTTCCACTCTTGTATTTAGAGGAAAAGTTAAAGGTTTGCAAGAATTCAACCCATTTAGCATGTCTTGAATTCAACTTCTTTTGACCATGGATGAACCTTAGAGATTCATGGTCCGAATGTAATATGAACGGTTGTGGTCTCAAGTAGTGTGACCAATGATCTAGAGCTCGTACCATAGCATAGAACTCTTTATCATAGGTGGAATAGTTCAACTTGCCTTGACTCAACTTTTCACTGAAATAAGCAATTGGACGCCCTTCTTGAATCAAAACTGCTCCAATCCCTTTCCCACTTGCGTCACACTCAACTTCAAATGGCTTGGAAAAATCAGGGAGTGCAAGAATAGGAGTGTTGCACATTTTCTCCTTGACTTCTTCAAAGGCCTTTTGAGCTTGTGTAGTCCATTCAAACGTCCCCTTCTTAGTACACTCAGTTATAGGAGCCATGAGTGTGCTAAAATTCTTGATAAATCTTCTATAGAAAGAAGCTAGGCCATGGAAAGAACGGACCTCCGTGAGTGTTTTTGGACTAGGCCATGATTGAATTGCTTCAACCTTGCAAGGATCCACCTTCACGCCACCACCTGAAACTATGTAACCAAGAAAAGTGACCTCATATAACATAAAATCACATTTTTCAAGTTTTCCATACAATTTTTGAGTTCTTAAAACAGAAAAAACTTGAAACAAATGTTCTAAATGTTCATCCTCATTTTTAGAGTAAATAAGGATGTCATCAAGGTACACCACCACGAACTTGCCAAGAAATGGCCTCAACACCTCGTTCATTAATCTCATGAACGTGCTAGGTGCATTGGTCAATCCAAACGGCATCACAAGCCATTCATACAACCCATGCTTTGTCTTGAATGCAGTCTTCCATTCATCACCTTCCCTCATACGAATTTGATGGTAACCACTTCTCAAATCAACTTTTGAGAATACATTTGAACCACTCAATTCGTCCAGCATATCATCCAGTCTTGGGATTGGAAACCTGTACTTGATAGTAATATTGTTAACAGCTCTACTATCAATGCACATACGCCAAGTTCCATCCTTTTTAGGAACCAACAAGGCAGGAACCGCACATGGACTCATAGACTCACGCACATAGCCCATACCCATCAATTCTTCAATTTGTCTTTGCAACTCCTTAGTTTCTAAAGGGTTACATCTATAGGCAGGTTTATTTGGTAGAGGTGCGCCTGGAATGAGATCGATTTGATGCTCAATTCCTCTCAAGGGTGGTAATCCCTTAGGTAACTCATCCGGAAAAACATCCTCAAACTCTTTAATCAGTTTGGCAAGTTTAGGGTTTTGACTCACAAATTTTCCATGGATTTCTTTAGAGTACAACACGAATATCTCTTCCTCACCCTCAAACTCCCTCTCAAACTCTTTACAAGACAATAAAGAAATTTGTGGCTTTTGTGGTTGTGAAAACCGTGGGGGTGGTAAAGGGGCAATTTCTTTTGTTTCCCTTGGTGAGTGATAGTGTAGGTGTTATGGTACCCATCATGGATAGATTTTTTGTCAGATTGCCACGGTCTTCCAAGAAGAATATGACAAGCATCCATTAAAACAACATCACATAATTGACTATCATGATATGAACCAATCGAAAAATTCACCATACATTGCTTTCTAACCCCAGTACTAGCATTAGAATCTAACCAACTCAATTTGTAAGGATGTGGATGATTTGTGGTGGTAAGACCTAGTTTAGATACTAAGGTTTTTGACACAGTATTAGCCTCACTGCCCCCATCAATAATTAAATCACATACCTCGTCACCAACTTTACATTTGGTGATGAAAATGTGTTGTCTTTGTGGCGCCAAAGGTTCCTCCACACGAGCTTGCAAAGCTCTCCTAACCACCAGGTTTGTTTTGTCCCCCATTTCAGGATAGCATTGGTCCTCCTCCTCTTCCTTTTCGTACGGGGTCACCTCCTTCTCTTCTTCAGACTCAAATTCCTCCCAATTGATGCTTTGGGTGGCTATGAGTTTAACCTCTTGCATGGTTAAGGCTCTTGAATTAGGACAATCTTTTTTATAATGTCCTCTACCTCCACACTTGTAACATACAATGTCACTAAGCTTGAAGTCTTTCGTGTTCCTCTTTGGTGGCTCATTAGGCTTGCTAAAAGAAGAACCCTCCTTTGAGTTGAAGGGTGGTTTGCGTACCACTGGAGTAGTAGTAGGCGTTTTCTTTCTTTTCCTTTTAGCATCAAACTTTGTCACAAGTTTGCAAGCTTCCACAAACGTGAGGTTAGTGTAACCATCAAGTTTGTCTTGTAACTCTTGTTCCAACCCAGCTACAAAACGCCCCAACTTCAGCTCTTCATTTTCAGTCACTTCACATACAATGGCAAGCCTATCAAATTCTTTGATATAGTCTTCCACCGAATCACCATTTTGTTGGAGAGTACTCCATTTCACATACTGATTTTGCTTGTAATTGTGAGGAATGAAACGATCCCTCATTCTTTTCTTCAGCTTTTCCCAAGTGGAAATGTGAGCCTTACCCCTAAGGGTACGCCCTCTTTGTTCTCCTTGCAACCAGCTATCACCATAGCCTTTCAACTTGACTTTGGCAATCTTAAAACGTTGAACATCCTCATGAATGTCCTTGTATTCAAAGTACCTTTCCAAGGATTTCTCCCATTCCAAGTACTTCTCTGGATCAAGTGTCCCATCAAAAGAAGGAACGTCCACTTTGAGACTCCTATCCTCCCTCCTAGGTGGAGGGTCTTCACCTTGATCTCTCCTATCTTGCTCGTTCATGAGCCTTGCCATCAAGGCAGCAAGGTTCCCTTGGAGATTGGCATTGGTTTCGGCCAACCTTTCCTGACTAGCAATGGATCGATTAAGAGCTTCCAAAGCTGTCCTCAAGTCTTGATTTTCTCCCATGGTATGTAGGTATTCGACCCCTCTGGAAAATTTAAGAAAATTTCCCCCTACCTGACGCGCCAAATGATGTGTAAACAAGATGAGAAACCTTGTTACAAGAAATGACAAGTTAAAAGATTCAAAGGGTTTTAAAGTTCAAGTGTCAAGTAATCAGTTTAGTTAGGGGAACTCTCACCCTAAGCTAAGGATATAGCAAAGAGGAACTCTCACTCGTTTGCTTGGGATAGTTTAGATGAGGGAACTCTCACCAAATCATAAACTATAAGTCCTAATTTTGGGAACTCTCACCAAAACTAACACTCTTCAAATTCGGATACTCAAATTTGGAAAAACAAAGTGAACTAAACTCAAGTCACTTCAATTACAAAAACACACGTTTTTAGGCAAATAATCTTGGATGATTTTCATTCATTCAAAGTATGCTATTTATAGCATCAATACAACCTTTTCACTTGCCTACTTTAATTAACAAAATAAAATAGACAAAAGTAAATTAACTAAGGGAATGAGTGGAGAATACACGTCCCACTTAACCCCTTTTACAAACAAGATTAAACTTAATTAAAAGAACTAAAGACTAGGCTTGAAACAAGGGAAGATGATCAGCCAAACAGCATCCAAAGAGCATCTTCAATTACACGCCCAAAACAGCCATATGCAAGCTTGTGTAACCCCCATTTTAATGCCTTGATTCACGCCTCTTTATTCTTCATAACCCCCAAATAATGAGGTGCAATGTTCAGCCAACAAACTCCATAATTCACGCCCAACAAGTGCCATGAATCACTCCTCTTCAATCAGCTTGTAACCGTTGCACTTGGAGCTCTTCAATCAGCTTGTAACCGTTGCACTTGGAGCTTGGAAAACCGTCACTTGCTAGATACTTTCTACAAGGTTAATTACACTAAGTGAAGTGTAACCACTTGTAAAATGTTTCGGACCAAAACCGTGCAAAAGAGTAAGGAATGATTTGGATAGAAACAACTCCTTTGCATTGCTTTGAACTTGGAACTCACCTTGACTACTTGGAGCATCACAATCATTAGAACTTTGACCATATTGGTCAGTTACCATACAATTTCTCACGTTCAAGGGCTTCAAAAACCTGTTGCAAGTGCATAGAATGCTCTTCTTCCTCCCTACTATACACCAAAATATCATCAAAATAAACTACAACAAATTTACCCATGAAAGGTTGCATAACCTGATTCATAAGGCGCATAAATGTAGATGGTGCATTAGACAAACCAAATGGCATCACAAGCCACTCATAGAGGCCCTCCTTTGTCTTGAAAGCGGTTTTCTATTCATCTCCTTCGAAAATTCGAATTTGATGATAGCCACTTCTCAAATCAATTTTAGAGAACACTTTAGAACCATGCAAATCATCAAGTAAATCATTCAACCTTGGAATAGGAAACCGGTACTTGATAGTGATTTTATTGATTGACCTACTATCAACACACATTCTCCATTCTCCATTCTTCTTAGGCACAATCAAAGTAGGACAAGCACATGGACTAAGAGACTTACGAATAAGACCCTTGGACAGTAATTCTTCCACTTGCCTCCTAATCTCTTCGGTTTCTTTTGGAGTGGTTCTATAGGCTGGTTTGTTTGGGAGCATTGATCCGGGAACAAGATCAATTTTGTGTTGTATGTCACGTTTTAGGGGTAGGCCATGGGGAATGTCTTCGGGGAAAACATGGGAAAAGGTTTTGAGAAGAGGGGTGAGGAGTGGGTGTGGTTCTTTTTGTGTCGGTTGGGAAGGGGTATCAAGTTGGCTTAAAATGAATTGTTTGTGAGCTTTATACTCATGCAATTCTGACTTTATGAGAGTGGTAAGGGAAGTGGGGGGTGTGGATATGGGGTGGCCGTTTTTTAGGTTTAGAGGGGTAAGGAGTATTTTCTGTCCATCCTTAGTGAAGGAATATGTGTTTTTATACCCATCATGCATCACACGCCTATCAAATAGCCAAGGTCTACCAAGTAAAATATGACATGCATCCATAGGTATAACATCACACCATAATTCTTCCTCATAAGTTTTACCAATGCTAAATGATAACTGATGCGTTTCTTGATTCGTTTGGTCTTAGGTTTAAACAAGCTTCACTCGTTTGTTTTCGCCTAAGGGTTCTAAATCTGATTTCAAGGCTTCACTCACCTTAATCTCGTGATTTAGGGGTTTTTTGAGGATAGTTTGAATTAGCTTCACTCACTAATTAATCTAACCTCTCTTAAATCAGGTTTCACTCGCCTAATCTAAGGGTTTTTATGTTTAACTTCACTCGTCAAACACAAAGAAAACTTGGAAAGAAACGTTCCAAATTAACAAGCAATAAAGCTTTAATCAACAAAACAAACTTGTATAATTCGAAGTTTACAACCTTTATTTATAGACTCAAAACTAATCCTAAACCTAATCAAATTAGAAAACTAATCCTAATTGAATTAGAATCCCATTTGACCTAGAAAACCTAAGAAAACTGAAACTTGATCCCCAAGTTCCTAATTCGGATATGACTAAACTAACTAAGTTTAATTCAACTTAGATTAGGTTATTCAATCCTCCTAAAACTCCTAGACACGCCTAAAAACCAAAGTCAAGTCCTAATCCACTTAGGAATTTACTTTGCTAAAAACAAGTCCTAATTCAAATAGGAACTCTCTTTTGCTAAAGACAAGTCCTAATTCAAATAGGAACTCACTAGACCAAAACAATTCCTAATCAAAATAAAAATCCTAACGCTTAAAACAAGAAAAACCCTTTCAAGTGAAAGGTAAAAACTTGTAAGCCAAAATCTAATCTAAGAAACATTAAAGAAATGGACCAAGAAAGGAAACGTTGAATGCATCCGCATCATACTCCTCCTCTTGAAAACGAACTTGTCCTCAAGTTACATCATAACAAGGAACGAGATCATTTGCGCTAAGAGAAGCACAAACGCCTTCACCAAGTAGCACTTGAAATGTATCATAATTCTCCCTATGCACGATTTTAAAAGGCCCTTCATCAAAGGATTCATGCTTGTCTTTGCGGTTGTTGTATAACTTCTGTGCACTCAAAGAAAGCCACACATAGTCACCTATCTCAAATGGAGACTTACGAACAAGTTGAAGCACTCTATCTTGCTGCTTGTCTTTCTTCTTCCTTTTACTTGAACCACCTTCATCACATGTAGAAAGAGAAATAACCTTGCTGCCATCATGTTGCATAGGTTCGAATTTAGGAGGCAAAGGTTTTAATCCAATCCTTTTCCCTTTATGTAGAACTGAAACCACATTCTTCTTTGCAAGGTAGATCACATCACGATCAAATTGCCAAGGACGGCCTAGCAACAAAGCACATGCATCCATAGGAACAACATCACACCATACTTTGTCTTCAAACTCACCAATTGTAAAAGAAACCAATGCTTGTTTCGAAACATGTACTCCTCCAACATTTGTGAGCCAATTAAGTTTGTAAGGATTAGGATGGTTCCTAGTCTCAAGCTGCAATGTATCCGTCATCTTCTTAGAGCATGCATTAGTACAAGAACCATTATCCACAATAACTGAACAACTACGCCCATTCACTAAGCATCTAGTGTGAAACAAGTTTTCCCTTTGTGCCATATCAGTCAAAGGAGTAGATTGAGCATGGAGAAGCTTTCTCAAAACAAGTGTGTTGTGATCCGGGGCTGCCTCACACAATGGTTGCTCTTCACACTCTTCCTCAAAGTCATATTCATTCTCCTCTCCTTCACGTTGCTCTTTTAGAAGTAAAGCAAGTTTAGCATCCTCCTCTTCTAAGGCTTGGTATCTTGTTAATGTCATGACCCTTCTATTAGGACACTCGGACTTGTAGTGACCTCTACCTTGACACTTGAAACACTTGATCTCCTCTTCAAGACTCTTCCTATGATGCATGAACGTAATGTGTTGTTCCATCAAAACAGTCATCTGTTCAAGCAAGTGAGTGATCGTTGATTTATTCTCCATGTTTGCGCACAATCAGTAATTTTCCCTCGAAAGTTTGTTGCTGTAGATTTTGCGTCACTTATCCAATGACCACGAAATTTTACAGTCTATAATTTTAGTCCAATAGGAATCCAACCCAAAAAAAATCACCGAAAAATACCAAGTAGATAGTTTGCAGTAACCTAAAACTTCCAACTGGTCCAGATCTGCGCCGAGAAGAACAAGAACCAAGAAACTAGCACGAATTGATTCTTGATTGCTCAAGAACAAGGATATAACGACTCAATAATCACACCAACAGCTCTGATACCATTTGATGCGTTTCTTGATTCGTTTGGTCTTAGGTTTAAACAAGCTTCACTCGTTTGTTTTCGCCTAAGGGTTCTAAATCTGATTTCAAGGCTTCACTCACCTTAATCTCGTGATTTAGGGGTTTTTTGAGGATAGTTTGAATTAGCTTCACTCACTAATTAATCTAACCTCTCTTAAATCAGGTTTCACTCGCCTAATCTAAGGGTTTTTATGTTTAACTTCACTCGTCAAACACAAAGAAAACTTGGAAAGAAACGTTCCAAATTAACAAGCAATAAAGCTTTAATCAACAAAACAAACTTGTATAATTCGAAGTTTACAACCTTTATTTATAGACTCAAAACTAATCCTAAACCTAATCAAATTAGAAAACTAATCCTAATTGAATTAGAATCCCATTTGACCTAGAAAACCTAAGAAAACTGAAACTTGATCCCCAAGTTCCTAATTCGGATATGACTAAACTAACTAAGTTTAATTCAACTTAGATTAGGTTATTCAATCCTCCTAAAACTCCTAGACACGCCTAAAAACCAAAGTCAAGTCCTAATCCACTTAGGAATTTACTTTGCTAAAAACAAGTCCTAATTCAAATAGGAACTCTCTTTTGCTAAAGACAAGTCCTAATTCAAATAGGAACTCACTAGACCAAAACAATTCCTAATCAAAATAAAAATCCTAACGCTTAAAACAAGAAAAACCCTTTCAAGTGAAAGGTAAAAACTTGTAAGCCAAAATCTAATCTAAGAAACATTAAAGAAATGGACCAAGAAAGGAAACGTTGAATGCATCCGCATCAATAACAAGGCTTGTTGTGTTACTTGAATCCCTTTACCATGATTTAGCCATTGAATCACATAAGGTTTAGGGTGAGGGACGGTTTTTATTTTCAGTTTGTCTATCATTACTTGTGAAGCTACATTGGTACAACTACCTCCATCAATAATCAAGGTACATACCTTACTACCAATGGTGCAACGAGTGTGAAAGATTGCCTCACGTTGCAAACTCCCTGCTTTGCCAATCATATTGCTTAGTGTACGTCGAACCACCAAGCATTCTCCTTCATCGGGTCCAAGACACGCATAATCATCATGCTCCTCAAGGTTGCTGTCCACTTCAATTTCTAATTCGTCCTCCTCTTCATGCTCAATCAAAGTGACAATCCTTTTATTTGGACAATCACTAGCCAAATGTCCAAGGCCTTGACACCGAAAACATCTTCTTGGGGCTGGTTTTGGGTTGGAATTTTGGGTGTTTTGTGAAGGTGGTTTAGAAGTAGGCTGATTGGATGTGGGTTTGAAAGGTGGGAAATTTGATGTTTGCTTTTTTTGGGGAAATGAGGTTTGAGATGCAAAACGTGATGATTCACTTTTGCCTCTTGCTTTTTGTTGCTGCTCAATCTTATGTGCTAAGATAATGAGCTCTTCAAGGGTGGTGTAAGGGTGTAGTTCGGCCACATTGGCTATTTTTGGGTCAAGTCCTCCCAAAAAGCGCACCAATGTTTGAGGTTCATCTTCCTCTACTCCACATTTCATGACAAATCCTTCAAATTCCCTAGCATATTCTTCTACTGATTTTGTACCTTGTTTGAGGTTGTGGAACTTGGAAAAGTTTTCTTGCACATAGTATGTGGGAAGAAACTTTTGTTTCAGCATCTTTTTCATCTTGGTCCACGATCTCACTTTCTCTTTGTCTTGCCTTTCCCTTTTGGCACACACACTAGCCCACCAAGTTGAGGCATATTTTCTTAACTTCAAGGCTACAATCTTCACCTTTTTTTCTTCCGGTGTTTGCTTGTAATCAAACACTCTCTCCACCATTCTAAGCCATTCTACAAACTCATCAGCATCGAGTTTGCCATCATACTCCGGGATGTCAGCCTTAATGTCATTATTAGGCCGTGACCTTTCTCTTTCATGAAAAGGTCTATCATTGTGATTGAAATTAGATTCACTCACTTCTTCATCACTATGATTGGGTGAACCCTCTTTTTGATGGCGCAACTTAGTAGAAAGATCTTTTAACTGACCTTGCAAATATTGCATTCGTTGCTCCATATCTTCTTTCTCTTGTGCAACCTTATTGACATATTCTTGCCAATTAGGGGGTGGGATGTCGGACATGGTTTGTGTTTGGGTATGTGTTTGGGGTATGTGTTTGGGTATTTGTTTGCTAGATCCCCCTCTTTCTAGCGCCAAATGTTGTATATTTGGAGTAACACTCGAAATACACAAGGGATAAACCAAGGGATAGATAAGGCTAAAGAACCAAAGGCTTCTTAGATAAAGTCACACCACTAAGAAACGTTTTGGATTCCTAAGATCACAAGCCAACTAGTAACCTAAACTAGCTAACTAAGCAAAGGAAACGAAATTCCAAATCCAAGAATTTCAGGTTTTTGTTTCTAATCCAAGAAACGAATGTAAGACAAGTTTTTTTTGTTTGAATAATCTGATTTTTCATTCACATTTGCTTGCTATTTATAGTAAACAAGCATCCTTAAGTACAAGCTAACTTAAGTGGCTGTTCAGCTCACTTGTTACACGCCTAAGCTAAAGCTAAGTACAAATCAGCTTTTGTTGTCTAGATACATTAATAAAAGAAGCCTTATTTAACTAGATACATCAAAGAGAAAATGGTGGCTTATAACCTCCAAATTAAGGCTGAAATAAAATCAGAATTAAGAGAGTGTAACTCCCCTTAATTCACGCCCATCCAAGCAGCAAGTTGGAGATGTATTTCCTCCAATTTTCACGCCCAAATTCAAACAGCAAAGAAGTGTAACTCCTCCTTGGTTCAAGCCTTGAAATTAGCTTGAATGTATGTGGACAAGGGTGTACTTGGACGCCCTTTAGTTGCTCCAAAAGCTGACTGAATTAAACAGCCAATTGAAGGCTGAAATTAAGGCTTAAGATGCTCCAATGTTGACTGATATCAACGGCCACTTGAAGGCTGAAGTTAAGGCTTGTAATGGCTTGTAATTCCTCTTTGAAAACTGATTGTAACTCCCAAGTCTAAGCTTTGAAATTCCTTGTAAAAGAATTTCGGATTCCAAGCTTAAATGGCTGCCATATTGATGTATCTTTGTACTTGTACTTTTGTGTGAATGTGACAATAGTTTTCGAACTAAAATCAGATAAAAAGAACTAAGAAAAAAATATAACTAATTTGCAAACTTAAAATGACTAAAGTTTACAATTTATTCAAAGCATAAAAAGAACTAAAATAAACTAGTTAATAAGAACAACAAGAAATTCAAGGGGTTGAATATCTTGCTGCCCAAGGATAGAATGCATAGCACCAATACATGATGCTACGTCTTGAACCAAAGAAATGTCCATAACCAAGTTGTTAGGCTTGGCTACAACAAAATAGCTTTGTTTGAATGTGTTTGACTTTCATTTGATTCAAATAGCATTGTAGAATGTATTTTACTTTCATTTGATTTAAATAGCTTTGTTTGAATGTGTTTGACATTCATTTGATTTAAATAGCTTTGTTTGAATATGTTTGACTTTCATTTGATTCAATTAGCTTTGTAGAATGTATATGACTTTTATTTTATTCAAATAGCTTTGTTTGAATGTGTTTAACTATCATTTGATTCAATTAGCCTTGTAGAATGTATTTGACTCTTATTTGATTTAATTTGCTTTGTTTGAATGTATTTTACTCTCATTTGATTCAAATAGCTTTGTAAAATGTATTTGACTTTCATTTGATTCATATAGCATTGTAGAATGTATTTGACTTTCATTTGATTCAAATAGCTTTGTTTGAATGTGTTCGACTTTCATTTGATTTAAATAGCTTTGTTTGAATATGTTTGACTTTCATTTGATTCAATTAGCTTTGTAGAATGTATATGACTTTTATTTGATTCAACTAGCTTTGTAGAATGTATATGACTTTCATTTAATTCAACTAGCTTTGTAGAATGTATTTGACTTTCATTTGATTAAAATAGCTTTGTTTGAATGTGTTAGACTTTCATTTGATTCAAATAGCTTTATTTGAATGTGTTTGACTTACATTTAATACAATTAGCTTTGTAGAATGTATTTGACTTTCATTTGATTCAAATAGCTTTGTTTGAATGTGTTTGACTTTCATTTGATTCAATTTGCTTTGTAAAATGTATTTGACTTTTATTTGATTTAATTAGCTTTGTTTGAATGTATTTGACTCTCATTTGATTCAAATAGCTTTATTTGAATGTGTTTCACTTTCATTTGATTCAAATAGCTTTGTTTGAATGTGCTTGACTTTCATTTGATTCAACTAGCTTTGTAGAATGTATTTGACTTTCATTTGATTAAAATAGCTTTGTAGAATGTATTAGACTTCCATTTGATTCAAATAGCTTTGTTTGAATGTTGTAGACTTTCATTTGATTCAATTAGTTTTGTAGAATGCATTTCACTTTCATTTGATTTAAATAACTCTGTTTGAATGTGTTTGACTTTCATTTGATTCAAATAGCTTTGTTTGAATGTGTTTGACTTTCATTTGATTCAATAAGCTCTATAGAATGTATTTGACATTGGTTTGATTTTATTAGCTTTGTAAAATGTATTTGACTTTCATTTGATTTAAATAGCCTTGTAGAATGTGTTTGACTTTCATTTGATTCAAATAGCTTTGTTTGAATGTGTTTGACTTTCATTTGATTCAATTTGCTTTGTAGAATGTATTTGACTTTTATTTTATTTAATTAGCTTTGTTTGAATGTATTTGATTCTCATTTGATTCAAATAGCTTTATTTGAATGTGTTTGACTTTCATTTGAGTCAAATTCCTTTGTTTGAATGTGTTCGACGTTCATTTGATTCAAATAGCTTTGTTTGAATGTGCTTGACTTTCATTTGATTCAAGTAGCTTTGTAGAATGTATTTGACTTTCATTTGATTAAAATAGCTTTGTTTGAATGTGTTAGACTTTCATTTGATTCAAATAGCTTTATTTGAATGTGTTTGAGTTTCATTTAATACAATTAGCTTTGTAGAATGTATTTGACTTTCATTTGATTCTAATAGCTTTGTTTGAATGTGTTCGACTTTCATTTGATTCAAATAGCATTGTTTGAATGTGCTTGACTTTCATTTGATTTAACTAGCTTTGTAGAATGTATTTGACTTTCATTTGATTAAAATAGCTTTGTTTGAATGTGTTTGACTTTCATTTGATTCAAATAGCATTGTAGAATGTATTTTACTTTCATTTGATTTAAATAGCTTTGTTTGAATGTGTTTGACTTTCATTTGTTTAAATAGCTTTGTTTGAATATGTTTGACTTTCATTTGATTCAATTAGCTTTGTAGAATGTATATGACTTTCATTTGATACAAATAGCTTTGTTTGAATGTGATTGACTTGCATTTGATTCAATTAGCTTTGTAGAATGTATTTTACTTTCATTTGATTCAAATAGCTTTGATTGAATGTGTTTGACTTTCATTTGATTCAATTAGCTTTGTTTGAATGTGTTTGACATTCATATGTTTCAATTAGCTTCGTTTGAATGTGTTTGATTTTCATTTGATTCATTTAGCTTTGTTTGAATGTGTTTTACTTTCATTTGATTCAATTAGCTTTGTAGAATGTATTTGTTTTTCATTTGTTTCAAATAGCTTTGTTCGAATGTGTTTGACTTTCATTTGATTCAGTTAGCTTTGTAGAATGCATTTCACTTTCATTTTATTTAAGTAACTTTGTTTGAATGTGTTTGACTTTCATTTGATTCATTTAGTTTTGTTTGAATGTGTTTAACTTTCATTTCATTCAATTAGCTTTGTAAAATGTATTTGACTTTCATTTGTTTCAAATAGCTTTGTTTGAATGTGTTTGACTTTCATTTGATTCAGTTAGCTTTGTAGAATGCATTTCACTTTCATTTTATTTAAATAACTTTGTTTGAATGTGTTAGACTTTCATTTGATTCAAATAGCTTTATTTGAATGTGTTTGACTTTTATTTGATACAATTAGCTTTGTTGAATGTATTTGACTTTCATTTGATTCAAATAGCTTTGTTTGAATGTTTTTTACTTTCATTTGATTCAATTTGTTTTGTAGAATGCATTTCACTTTCATTTGATTTAAATAACCCTGTTTGAATGTGTTTGACTTTCATTTGATTCAAATAGCTTTGTTTGAATGTGTTTGACTTTCATTTGATTCAATAAGCTCTATAGAATGTATTTTACTTTCATTTGATTCAAATTCCTTTGTTTGAATGTGTTCGACTTTCATTTGATTCAAATAGTTTTGTAGAATGCATTACACTTTCATTTGATTTAAATAACTATGTTTGAATGTGTTTGACTTTCATTTGATTCAAATAGCTTTGTTTGAATGTGTTTGACTTTCATTTTCTTCAATTTGCTTTGTAGAATGTATTTGACTTTTATTTGATTTAATTAGCTTTGTTTGAATGTATTTGACTCTCATTTGATTAAAATAGCTTTATTTGAATGTGTTTGACTTTCATTTGATTCAAATTCCTTTGTTTGAATGTGTTCGACTTTCATTTGATTAAAATAGCTTTGTTTGAATGTGTTAGACTTTCATTTGATTCAAATAGCTTTATTTGAATGTGTTTGACTTACATTTAATACAATTAGCTTTGTAGAATGTATTTGACTTTCATTTGATTCAAATAGCTTTGTTTGAATGTGTTTGACTTTCATTTGATTCAATTTGCTTTGTAAAATGTATTTGACTTTTATTTGATTTAATTAGCTTTGTTTGAATGTATTTGACTCTCATTTGATTCAAATAGCTTTATTTGAATGTGTTTCACTTTCATTTGATTCAAATAGCTTTGTTTGAATGTGCTTGACTTTCATTTGATTCAACTAGCTTTGTAGAATGTATTTGACTTTCATTTGATTAAAATAGCTTTGTAGAATGTATTAGACTTCCATTTGATTCAAATAGCTTTGTTTGAATGTTGTAGACTTTCATTTGATTCAATTAGTTTTGTAGAATGCATTTCACTTTCATTTGATTTAAATAACTCTGTTTGAATGTGTTTTGACTTTCATTTGATTCAAATAGCTTTGTTTGAATGTGTTTGACTTTCATTTGATTCAATAAGCTTTGTAGAATGTTTTTAACTTTCATTTGATTCAAAATAGCTTTGTTTGAATGTGTTTGACTTTCATTTTCTTCAATTTGTTTTGTAGAATGTATTTGACTTTTATTTGATTTAATTAGCTTTGTTTGAATGTATTTGACTCTCATTTGATTAAAATAGGTTTATTTGAATGTGTTTGACTTTCATTTGATTCAAATTCCTTTGTTTGAATGTGTTCGACTTTCATTTGATTCAAATAGCTTTGTTTGAATGTGCTTGACTTTCATTTGATTCAACTAGCTTTGTAGAATGTATTTGACTTTCATTTGATTAAAATAGCTTTGTTTGAATGTGTTAGACTTTTATTTGATTCAAATAGCTTTATTTGAATGTGTTTGACTTTCATTTAATACAATTAGCTTTGTAGAATGTATTTGACTTTCATTTGATTCTAATAGCTTTGTTTGAATGTGTTCGACTTTCATTTGATTCAAATAGCATTGTTTGAATGTGCTTGACTTTCATTTGATTCAACTAGCTTTGTAGAATGTATATGACTTTCATTTGATTAAAATAGCTTTGTTTGAATGTGTTGACTTTCATTTTATTCAAATAGCATTGTAGAATGTATTTGACTTTCATTTGATTTAAATAGCTTTGTTTGAATGTGTTTGACTTTCATTTGATTCAAATAGCTTTGTTTGAATTTCATTTGATTCAATTAGCTTTATAGAATGTATTTGACATTTATTTGATTTATATAGCTTTGTTCGAATGTGTTTGACTTTCATTTGATTCAATTAGCTTTTGTAGAATGTATTTAACTTTCATTTGATTCAAATAGCTTTGTTTGAATGTGTTTGACTTTCATTTGATTCAATTTGCTTTGTAGAATGTATTTGACTTTTATTTGATTTAATTTGCTTTGTTTGAATGTATTTGACTCTCATTTGATTCAAATAGCTTTATTTGAATGTGTTTGACTTTCATTTGATTCAAATTCCTTTGTTTGAATGTGTTTGACTTTCATTTGATTCAAATAGCTTTGTTTGAATGGGTTTGACTTTCATTTGATTCAACTAGCTTTGTAGAATGTATTTGACTTTCATTTGATTAAAATAGCTTTGTTTGAATGTGTTTGACTTTCATTTGATTCAATTAGCTTTGTAGAATGTATTTGACTTTCATTTGATTCAAATAGCTGTGTTTGAATGTGTTCGACTTTCATTTGATTTAAATAGCTTTGTTTGAATATGTTTGACTTTCATTTGATTCAATTAGCTTTCTAGAATGTATATGACTTTTATTTGATTCAACTAGCTTTGTAGAATGTATATGACTTTCATTTTATTCAATTAGCTTTGTAGAATGTATTTGACTTTCATTTGATTAAAATAGCTTTGTTTGATGGTGTTAGACTTTCATTTGATTCAAAAAGCTTTATTTGAATGTGTTTGACTTTCATTTAATACAATTAGCTTTGTAGAATGTATTTGACTTTCATTTGATTCAAATAGCTTTGTTTGAATGTGTTTGACTTTGATTTGATTCAATTTGCTTTGTAGAATGTATTTGACTTTTATTTGATTTAATTAGCTTTGTAGAATGTATTTGACTTCCATTTGATTCAAATAGCTTTGTTTGAATGTTGTAGCCTTTCATTTGATTCAAATAGTTTTGTAGAATGCATTTCACTTTCATTTGATTTAAATAGCTATGTTTGAATGTGTTTGACTTTCATTTGATTCAAATAACTTTGTTTGAATGTGTTTGACTTTCATTTGATTCAATAAGCTCTATAGAATGTATTTGACATTTGTTTGATTTAAATAGCTTTGTTTGAATGTGTTTGACTTTCATTTTATTCAATTAGCTTTGTAGAATGTATTTGTCTTTCATTTGATTCAAATAGCTTTGTAGAATGTGTTTGACTTTCATTTGATTCAAATAGCTTTGTTTGAATGTGTTTGACTTTCATTTGATTCAATTTGCTTTGTAGAATGTATTTGACTTTTATTTGATTTAATTAGCTTTGTTTGAATGTATTTGACTCTCATTTGATTAAAATAGCTTTATTTGAATGTGTTTGACTTTCATTTGATTCAAATTCCTTTGTTTGAATGTGTTCGACTTTCATTTGATTCAAATAGCTTTGTTTGAATGTGCTTGACTTTCATATTATTCAACTAGCTTTGTAGAATGTATTTGACTTTCATTTGATTAAAATAGCTTTGTTTGAATATGTTAGACTTTCATTTGATTCAAATAGCTTTATTTGAATGTGTTTGACTTTCATTTAATACAATTAGCTTTGTCGAATGTTTTTGACTTTCATTTGATTCAAATAGCTTTGTTTGAATGTGTTTAACTTTCATTTGATTCAATTTGCTTTGTAGAATGTATTTGACTTTTATTTGATTTATTTAGCTTTGTAGAATGTATTTGACTTCCATTTGATTCAAATAGCTTTGTTTGAATGTTTTAGACTTTCATTTGATTCAAATAGTTTTGTAGAATGCATTACACTTTCATTTGATTTAAATAACTATGTTTGAATGTGTTTGACTTTCATTTGATTCAAATAGCTTTGTTTGAATGTGTTTGACTTTCATTTGATTCAATAAGCTCTATAGAATGTATTTGACATTTGTTTGATTTAAATAGCTTTGTTTGAATGTGTTTGACTTTCATTTGATTCAAATAGCTTTGTAGAATGTATTTGACTTTCATTTGATTCAAATAGCTTTGTAGAATGTGTTTGACTTTCATTTGATTCAAATAGCTTTGTTTGAATGTGTTCGACTTTCATTTGATTCAATTTGCTTTGTAGAATGTATTTGACTTTTATTTTATTTAATTAGCTTTGTTTGAATGTATTTGACTCTCATTTGATTCAAATAGCTTTATTTGAATGTGTTTGACATTCATTTGATTCAAATTCCTTTGTTTGAATGTGTTTGACTTTGATTTGATTCAAATAGCTTTGTTTGAATGGGTTTGACTTTCAATTGATTCAACTAGCTTTGTAGAATGTATTTGACTTTCATTTGGTAAAAATAGCTTTGTTTGAATGTGTTTTGACTTTCATTTGATTCAATAAGCTTTGTAGAATGTATTTGACTTTCATTTGATTCAAATAGCTTTGTTTGAATGTGTTCGACTTTCATTTGATTTAAATAGCTTTGTTTGAATATGTTTGACTTTCATTTGATTCAATTAGCTTTGTAAAATGTATATGACTTATATTTGATTCAACTAGCTTTGTAGAATGTATATGACTTTCATTTAATTCAACTAGCTTTGTAGAATGTATTTGACTTTCATTTGATTGAAATAGCTTTGTTTGAATGTGTTAGACTTTCATTTGATTCAAATAGCTTTATTTGAATGTGTTTGACTTTCATTTAATACAATTAGCTTTGTAGAATGTATTTGACTTTCATTTGATTCAAATAGCTTTGTTTGAATGTGTTTGACTTTCATTTGATTTAATTTGCTTTGTAAAATGTATTTGACTTTTATTTGATTTAATTAGCTTTGTTTGAATGTATTTGACTCTCATTTGATTCAAATAGCTTTATTGAATGTGTTTCACTTTCATTTGATTCAAATAGCTTTGTTTGAATGTGCTTGACTTTCATTTGATTCAACTAGCTTTGTAGAATGTATTTGACTTTCATTTGATCAAAATAGCTTTGTTTGAATGTGTTTGACTTTCATTTGATTCAAATAGCATTGTAGAATGTATTTTACTTTCATTTGATTTAAATAGCTTTGTTTGAATGTGTTTGACTTTCATTTGTTTAAATAGCTTTGTTTGAATATGTTTGACTTTCATTTGATTCAATTAGCTTTGTAGAATGTATATGACTTTTATTTTATTCAAATAGCTTTGTTTGAATGTATTTGACTCTCATTTGATTCAAATAGCTTTGTAGAATGTATTTGACTTTCATTTGATTCAATAGCTTTGTAGAATGTATTTGACTTTCATTTGATTCAAATAGCTTTGTAAAATGTATTTAACTTTCATTTGATTCAAATAGCTTTGTTTGAATGTGATTGACTTGCATTTGATTCAATTAGCTTTGTAGAATGTATTTTACTTTCATTTGATTCAAATAGCTTTGATTGAATGTGTTTGACTTTCATTTGATTCAATTAGCTTCGTTTGAATGTGTTTGATTTTCATTTGATTTATTTAGCTTT